>NW_026099360.1:0-235519 GCF_024542735.1 Bombus huntii
CCACCCCACCCCCTACCCCCAACCACCCCCCACCCCACCCCACCTACCCCACCCACCCCCCTACCCACCCAACCCCACCATCCCCCCCTACCCACCCCACCTAGCCCCCACCTCACCCCAACCTCACCCCTCCCCACCTCCCCCCAACCTCCCCCCACCCTAACCCCACCCTACCCCAACCCTAACCCCAACCCGACCCCCACCTACCCCCCAACCTACTAACCCCAACCTAACCCCAACAACCCAACCTAACCCCCAACCTACCCCAACCTAACCCCAACCTAACCCCACGACCCCCAACCTAACTCCCCAACCTACACCCCCACCAACCCCAACCTAACCCCAACCCTAACCCCAACCTAACCCCAACCTAACCCCAACCTACCCCAACCTAACCCCAACCTAACCCACCTAACCCTACACCCCAACCTAACCCCAACCTAACCACCCCAACCTAACCCCAACCAAACCCCAACCTACCCCAAACCTAACCCCAACCTAACCCCAACCTAACCCAACCTAACCCCACCAACCCAACCTAACCCAACCACCCAACCTAACCCCAACCTAACCCCCAACCTAACCCCAACCTACCCAACCTACCCAACCTACCCAAACCTAACCCCAACCTAACCCCAACCTAACCCCAACCTAACCCCAACCTAACCCCAACCCTAACCCCAACCTAACCCCAACCTAACCCCAACCTAACCCCAACCTAACCCCAACCTAACCCCAACCTAACCCCCACCCTACCCCCTAACCCCAAACCTAACCCCAACCTAACCCCAACCTAACCCCAACCTAACCCCAACCTAACCCCAACCTAACCCCAACCTAACCCCAACCTAACCCCAACCTAACCCCAACCTAACCCCAACCTAACCCCACCTAACCCCAAACCTAACCCCAACCTAACCCCAACCTAACCCACCTAACCCCAACCTAACCCCAACCTAACCCCAACCTAACCCCAACCTAACCCAACCTAACCCCAACCTAACCCCAACCTACCCCAACCTAACCCCAACCTAACCCCAACCTAACCCCAACCTAACCCCAACCTAACCCCAACCTAACCCCAACCTAACCCCCAACCTAACCCCAACCTAACCCCCCAACCTAACCCCAACCTAACCCCAACCTAACCCCACCAACCCAACCTAACCCCAACCCTAACCCCAACCTAACCCCAACCTAACCCCAACCTAACCCCAACCTAACCCCAACCTAACCCCAACCTAACCCCAACCTAACCCCCAACCTAACCCCAACCTAACCCCCAACCTAACCCCAACCTAACCCCAACCTAACCCCAACCTAACCCCCAACCTAACCCCAACCTAACCCCAACCTAACCCCAACCTAACCCCAACCTAACCCCAACCTAACCCCCAACCTAACCCCCAACCTAACCCCAACCTAACCCCAACCTAACCCCAACCTAACCCAACCTAACCCCAACCTAACCCCAACCTAACCCCAACCTAACCCCAACCTAACCCCAACCTAACCCCAACCTAACCCCCAACCTAACCCCAACCTACACCCCAACCTAACCCCAACCTAACCCCAACCTAACCCCAACCTAACCCCCAACCTAACCCCAACCTAACCCCAACCTAACCCCAACCTAACCCCAACCTAACCCCAACCTAACCCCAACCTAACCCCAACCTAACCCCAACCTAACCCCAACCTAACCCACAACCTAACCCCAACCTAACCCCCAACCTAACCCCACCTAACCCTAACCACCCCAACCTAACCCAACCTAACCCCAACCTAACCCCAACCTAACCCCAACCTAACCCCAACCTAACCCCAACCTAACCCCCAACCTAACCCCAACCTAACCCCAACCTAACCCCCAACCTAACCCCAACCTAACCCCAACCTAACCCAACCTAACCCCAACCTAACCCCAACCTAACCCCAACCTAACCCCAACCTAACCCAACCTAACCCCAACCTAACCCCAACCTAACCCCAACCTAACCCCAACCTAACCCCAACCTAACCCCAACCTAACCCCAACCTAACCCCAAACCTAACCCCAACCTAACCCCAACCTAACCCCAACCTAACCCCAACCTAACCCCAACCTAACCCCAACCTAACCCCAACCTAACCCCAACCTAACCCCCAACCTAACCCCAACCTAACCCCAACCTAACCCCAACCTAACCCCAACCTACCCCAACCTAACCCCAACCTAACCCCACCCCCAACCTCCCCCCCCACCCCCCCACCTCCCCCCCCACCCCACCACCCCCCTACCCCACCAACCCCACCTACCCCCACCCTAACCCCCCACCCACCCCCCCCTACCCCACCCTAACCCCCCCCTACCCCACCCACCCCCCCCCTACCCCCCCCCCACCCCACCACCCCCCACACCCCCCACCTCACCCCCCCCACACCCCACCTACCCCCCCCCCACACCCCCCAACCTCCCACCCCCCCACCCCCCCAACCTACCCCCCACCACCCCCACCACACCCCACCCACCCCACCTCCCCCACCCAACCCCCCAACCCCCCACTACCCAAACCCCACCTAACCCCACCAACCCCCCAACCCCACCAACCCCCCACCAAACCCCACCTAACCCCAACCTACCCCACCTAACCCCACCTAACCCCAACCTAACCCCCCACCCAACACCCCCTAACCCACCCTAACCCACCCTACCCCAACCTACCCCAACCTAACCCCACCCTAACCCCAACCTAACCCCAACCTAACCCCAACCTAACCCCCAACTCCCACCTACACCCCAACCTAACCCCAACCTAACCCCAACCTAACCCCAACCTACCCCACCTAACCCCCAACCTAACCCCACCTAACCCCAACCTACCCCAACCTAACCCCAACCTAACCCCAACCTAACCCCAACCTAACCCCAACCTAACCCCAACCTAACCCCAACCTAACCCCTAACCTAACCCCAACCTACCCCCCAACCTAACCCCACCTAACCCCAACCTAACCCCAACCTAACCCCAACCTAACCCCAACCTAACCCCAACCTAACCCCAACCTAACCCAACCTAACCCCAACCAACCCCAACCTAACCCCAACCTAACCCCAACCTAACCCAACCTAACCCCAACCTAACCCCAACCTAACCTAACCCCAACCTAACCCAACCTAACCCAACCTAACCCCAACCTAACCCCAACCTAACCCCAACCTAACCCCAACCTAACCCCACCTAACCCCAACCTAACCCCAACCTAACCCCACCTAACCCCAACCTAACCCCAACCTAACCCAACCTAACCCCAACCTAACCCCAACCTAACCCCAACCTAACCCCACCTAACCCCAACCTAACCCCAACCTAACCCCAACCTAACCCAACCCCAACCTAACCCCAACCTAACCCCAACCTAACCCAACCCCAACCTAACCCCAACCTAACCCCAACCTAACCCCAACCTAACCCAACCTAACCCAACCTAACCCCAACCTAACCCCAACCTAACCCCAACCTAACCCCAACCTAACCCCAACCTAACCCCAACCTAACCCCACAACCTAACCCAACCTAACCCCAACCTAACCCCAACCTAACCCCAACCTAACCCCAACCTAACCCCAACCTAACCCCAACCTAACCCAACCTAACCCAACCTAACCCCAACCTAACCCAACCTAACCCAACCTAACCTAACCCAACCTAACCCCAACCTAACCCCAACCTAACCCCAACCACCCCAACCTAACCCCAACCTAACCCCAACCTAACCCCAACCTAACCCCAACCTAACCCCAACCTAACCCAACCTAACCCAACCTAACCCCAACCTAACCCAACTACCTAACCCCAACCTAACCCACCTAACCCAACCTAACCCCAACCTAACCCCAACCCTAACCCCAACCTAACCCCAACCTAACCCCAACCTAACCCCAACCTAACCCCAACCTAACCCCAACCTAACCCCAACCTAACCCCAACCTAACCCAACCTAACCCAACCTAACCCCAACCTAACCCCAACCTAACCCCAACCTAACCCCAACCTAACCCAACCTAACCCCAACCTAACCCCAACCTAACCCCAACCTAACCCCAACCTAACCCCAACCTAACCCCAACCTAACCCCAACCTAACCCCAACCTACCCAACCTAACCCCAACCTAACCCCAACCTAACCCACCAACAACCTAACCCCAACCTAACCCCAACCTAACCCCAACCTAACCCCAACCTAACCCAACCTAACCCCAACCTAACCCCAACCTAACCCCAACCTAACCCCAACCTAACCCCAACCTAACCCCAACCTAACCCCAACCTAACCCAACCTAACCCCAACCTAACCCCAACCTAACCCCAACCTAACCCCAACCTAACCCCAACCTAACCCCAACCTAACCCCAACCTAACCCCAACCTAACCCCAACCTAACCCAACCTAACCCCAACCTAACCCCAACCTAACCCCAACCTAACCCCACCTAACCCAACTAACCCCAACCTAACCCCAACCTAACCCCAACCTAACCCCAACCTAACCCCAACCTAACCCCAACCTAACCCCAACCTAACCCCAACCTAACCCCAACCTAACCCAACCTAACCCAACCTAACCCCAACCTAACCCCAACCTAACCCCAACCTAACCCCAACCTAACCCCAACCTAACCCCAACCCTAACCCCAACCTAACCCAACCTAACCCCAACCTAACCCAACCTAACCCCAACCTAACCCCAACCTAACACCCCAACCTTAACCCCAACCTAACCCCAACCTAACCCCAACCTAACCCCAACCTAACCCCAACCTAACCCCAACCTAACCCCAACCTAACCCCAACCTAACCCCAACCTAACCCCAACCTAACCCCCAACCTAACCCCAACCTAACCCCACCTACCCTAACCCCAACCTAACCCCAACCTAACCCCAACCTAACCCCAACCTAACCCCAACCTAACCCCAACCTAACCCAACTAACCCCAACCTAACCCCAACCTAACCCCAACCTAACCCCAACCTAACCCCAACCTAACCCCAACCTAACCCAACCTAACCCCAACCTAACCCCAACCTAACCCCAACTAACCCCAACCTAACCCAACCTAACCCCAACCTAACCCCAACCTAACCCCAACCTAACCCCAACCTAACCCCAACCTAACCCCAACCTAACCCCAACCTAACCCCAACCTAACCCCAACCTAACCCCAACCTAACCCAACCTAACCCCAACCTAACCCAACCTAACCCCAACCTAACCCCAACCTAACCCCAACCTAACCCCAACCTAACCCCAACCTAACCCCAACCTAACCCCAACCTAACCCCAACCTAACCCAACCTAACCCCAACCTAACCCCAACCTAACCCCAACCTAACCCAACCTAACCCCAACCTAACCCCAACCTAACCCCAACCTAACCCCAACCTAACCCCAACCTAACCCCAACCTAACCCCAACCTAACCCCAACCTAACCCAACCTAACCCCAACCTAACCCCAACCTAACCCCAACCTAACCCCAACCTAACCCCAACCTAACCCAACCTAACCCCAACCTAACCCCAACCTAACCCAACCTAACCCCAACCTAACCCCAACCTAACCCCAACCTAACCCCAACCTAACCCCAACCTAACCCAACCTAACCCCAACCTAACCCCAACCTAACCCCAACCTAACCCAACCTAACCCCAACCTAACCCAACCTAACCCCAACCTAACCCAACTAACCCAACCTAACCCCAACCTAACCCCAACCTAACCCCAACCTAACCCCAACCTAACCCCAACCTAACCCAACCTACCAACCTAACCCCCAACCTAACCCCAACCTAACCCCAACCTAACCCAACCTAACCCCAACCTAACCCCAACCTAACCCCAACCTAACCCCAACCTAACCCCAACCTAACCCAACCTAACCCCAACCTAACCCCAACCTAACCCCAACCTAACCCCAACCTAACCCCAACCTAACCCCAACCTAACCCCAACCTAACCCCAACCTAACCCCAACCTAACCCCAACCTAACCCCAACCTAACCCCAACCTAACCCCAACCTAACCCCAACCTAACCCCAACCTAACCCCAACCTAACCCCAACCTAACCCCAACCTAACCCCAACCTAACCCCAACCTAACCCCAACCTAACCCCAACCTAACCCCAACCTAACCCCAACCTAACCCCAACCTAACCCCAACCTAACCCCAACCTAACCAACCCAACCACCTAACCCCAACCTAACCCCAACCTAACCCCAACCTAACCCCAACCTAACCCCAACCTAACCCCAACCTAACCCCAACCTAACCCCAACCTAACCCCAACCTAACCCCAACCTAACCCCAACCTAACCCCAACCTAACCCCAACCTAACCCCAACCTAACCCCAACCTAACCCCAACCTAACCCCAACCTAACCCCAACCTAACCCCAACCTAACCCCAACCTAACCCCAACCTAACCCCAACCTAACCCCAACCTAACCCCAACCTAACCCCAACCTAACCCCAACCTAACCCCAACCTAACCCCAACCTAACCCCAACCTAACCCCAACCTAACCCCAACCTAACCCCAACCTAACCCCAACCTAACCCCAACCTAACCCCAACCTAACCCCAACCTAACCCCAACCTAACCCCAACCTAACCCCAACCTAACCCCAACCTAACCCCAACCTAACCCCAACCTAACCCCAACCTAACCCCAACCTAACCCCAACCTAACCCCAACCTAACCCCAACCTAACCCCAACCTAACCCCAACCTAACCCCAACCTAACCCCAACCTAACCCCAACCTAACCCCAACCTAACCCCAACCTAACCCCAACCTAACCCCAACCTAACCCCAACCTAACCCCAACCTAACCCCAACCTAACCCCAACCTAACCCCAACCTAACCCCAACCTAACCCCAACCTAACCCCAACCTAACCCCAACCTAACCCCAACCTAACCCCAACCTAACCCCAACCTAACCCCAACCTAACCCCAACCTAACCCCAACCTAACCCCAACCTAACCCCAACCTAACCCCAACCTAACCCCAACCTAACCCCAACCTAACCCCAACCTAACCCCAACCTAACCCCAACCTAACCCCAACCTAACCCCAACCTAACCCCAACCTAACCCCAACCTAACCCCAACCTAACCCCAACCTAACCCCAACCTAACCCCAACCTAACCCCAACCTAACCCCAACCTAACCCCAACCTAACCCCAACCTAACCCCAACCTAACCCCAACCTAACCCCAACCTAACCCCAACCTAACCCCAACCTAACCCCAACCTAACCCCAACCTAACCCCAACCTAACCCCAACCTAACCCCAACCTAACCCCAACCTAACCCCAACCTAACCCCAACCTAACCCCAACCTAACCCCAACCTAACCCCAACCTAACCCCAACCTAACCCCAACCTAACCCCAACCTAACCCCAACCTAACCCCAACCTAACCCCAACCTAACCCCAACCTAACCCCAACCTAACCCCAACCTAACCCCAACCTAACCCCAACCTAACCCCAACCTAACCCCAACCTAACCCCAACCTAACCCCAACCTAACCCCAACCTAACCCCAACCTAACCCCAACCTAACCCCAACCTAACCCCAACCTAACCCCAACCTAACCCCAACCTAACCCCAACCTAACCCCAACCTAACCCCAACCTAACCCCAACCTAACCCCAACCTAACCCCAACCTAACCCCAACCTAACCCCAACCTAACCCCAACCTAACCCCAACCTAACCCCAACCTAACCCCAACCTAACCCCAACCTAACCCCAACCTAACCCCAACCTAACCCCAACCTAACCCCAACCTAACCCCAACCTAACCCCAACCTAACCCCAACCTAACCCCAACCTAACCCCAACCTAACCCCAACCTAACCCCAACCTAACCCCAACCTAACCCCAACCTAACCCCAACCTAACCCCAACCTAACCCCAACCTAACCCCAACCTAACCCCAACCTAACCCCAACCTAACCCCAACCTAACCCCAACCTAACCCCAACCTAACCCCAACCTAACCCCAACCTAACCCCAACCTAACCCCAACCTAACCCCAACCTAACCCCAACCTAACCCCAACCTAACCCCAACCTAACCCCAACCTAACCCCAACCTAACCCCAACCTAACCCCAACCTAACCCCAACCTAACCCCAACCTAACCCCAACCTAACCCCAACCTAACCTAACCCCAACCTAACCCCAACCTAACCCCAACCTAACCCCAACCTAACCCCAACCTAACCCCAACCTAACCCCAACCTAACCCCAACCTAACCCCAACCTAACCCCAACCTAACCCCAACCTAACCCCAACCTAACCCCAACCTAACCCCAACCTAACCCCAACCTAACCCCAACCTAACCCCAACCTAACCCCAACCTAACCCCAACCTAACCCCAACCTAACCCCAACCTAACCCCAACCTAACCCCAACCTAACCCCAACCTAACCCCAACCTAACCCCAACCTAACCCCAACCTAACCCCAACCTAACCCCAACCTAACCCCAACCTAACCCCAACCTAACCCCAACCTAACCCCAACCTAACCCCAACCTAACCCCAACCTAACCCCAACCTAACCCCAACCTAACCCCAACCTAACCCCAACCTAACCCCAACCTAACCCCAACCTAACCCCAACCTAACCCCAACCTAACCCCAACCTAACCCCAACCTAACCCCAACCTAACCCAACCTAACCCCAACCTAACCCCAACCTAACCCCAACCTTTTTTTTTTTTTTTTTTTTTTTTTTTTTTTTCGTGGAGAAATCCTCATGGACACCCGCTAGGCGGGTAGTGTCGGACTCTTACCGACTAAAACTCCACGGTGGCCTATCCTGACGCCTGAGTCGAGACGCACCCGGGTTCTCTTCCGAATTCTGCCGGTCACCCCCGGGCGTCTATCTCTCCTTCTTTCGAAGGGAGGCATCCTTGCTCTTCTTTGGAACACTAGGGGGGACCACACCCCCTAGCGCCTCGATCCTGCGCGTCTTCCTGGGGACCCCGTCCCTGACGCCTTTCTTCCTGGTTTCCATGTGCTCCTGTGGCGGCCGGGATAGCTCCGCCGGTTACCCCCGGGGTAGTCCTGCGCTCCGGGGGCTTCTGCCTGCCTAGTACTCCTTGGAGAATCCCAGAAAAATGGCGGCGGTGCGCCTCCTTCCTCTTCGCCAGCGCCCGCCCGAACGTTCACCCATCCTTGTCCGTGCCGCGGCGACCGTTGCTTAACCCATGTGATCGGTGGGAAGTCCACGTCTCCACCGCTGCCAGCGGGCGCTGACAACCTAACCCCAACCTAACCCCAACCTTTTTTTTTTTTTTTTTTTTCGTGGAGAAATCCTCATGGACACCCGCTAGGCGGGTAGTGTCGGACTCTTACCGACTAAAACTCCACGGTGGCCTGTCCTGACGCCTGAGTCGAGATGCACCCGGGATCTCTCCCGAATTACTACCGGTTACCCCCGGGCGTCTATCTCTCCTTTCGTCGAAGGGAGGCGTCCTTGATCTTCTTGGAACGCTAGGGGGGACCACGCCCCCTAGCGCCTCGCTCCTATTGCGTCGTTCTGGGGACCCCGTCCCCCTGACGCCTCTTCCTGGTTTCCACGCGCTCCTACGGCGGCCGCGGCGGCGCCGGTGGCGGCGTCGCGCCCCTGTAGCGCGTCGTATTCCTAGGGCGCTGCGACCTCCTGGACGGGTCGCGATCTCGTTCCCTGCTACGTTCCGCCCGCTCCTTCGCCAGCATGACCTGCTCGCAGTAGGTGCGGACAGCGGAGTACTCCTGGCGCCCTCTGAGCATGGCCGCGACGACCGCTTCGGGGGCTAAGCTCTCGCCGATTTCGAGCCGCAGGACGCGTCGTGGTTCCGCCCACGCCGGGCAGAACTCCAGCGTGTGCTGCGCCGTGTCCTCCTCTTCCTCGCAGTGGTGACAGACGGACGTCGTCTCTCGCCGAATCCTTAGCAGGTACTCGCCGAACACTCCGTGGCCGGTGAGCAGCTGCGTCATCCTGAAGGTCAGCGGTGCCCCGCCTCGATCCCTCCACGCCTCCCAGTTGGGAAGCACGGCGCGAACGGCCCGGTGCGGCCGCACGGCGTCCTCCTGGATCAGCTGCGAGCGCCATCGTTCCCAGGTCTCCTTCCTCGCCTCCTCCCGGATGTTCGGGGCCGGCTGGCCGGCGGTCGATGGCGTCGGATTCCTCTGGTGTTCGTATACGCGTTCGAGCGCCAAGGCTTGCAGCTCGAACGGCGGGGAGGCCGCCAGCACGGTCGCCGACGCGTACGATGTCGTCCTGTAGCCTCTCGCTATGCGGATAGCGGTCGTCCTCTGCAGCCTCCGCAGCAAGGTCAGGCTGCGACGGCTGGTCGCCAGGCTTCTGGCCCAGACGGGTGCCCCGTAGAGGACTCGGGACCGAATCACTCCCTCGTAGAGGCGGCGGACTCTCGATCCCGCTCCGCCGATGTTCGGTAGGAGGCCGCACAGGGCGTTGGCCGCGGCCGTCGCCTTCGGGACCAGTTGCTCGAAATGCGGTCCGAAGGTCCATCCGCTGTCGATCGTGAGGCCCAGGTACCTCATCTGTCGTCCCACCGGGACCTCTTCTCCGCCGATGTTCACCGTCAGCCCGGGGGGAGGCGTTCCTCTTCGCCGCTGGTCGAAGAACCACAGCGCCTCCGACTTGGCCGGCGACACCGTCAGGCCGAGCCTCCGAATGGCGCTCACCGCGCACGCCACTGCGTCCTCCGTGCGGTTCGCCGTGTCGTGCCACCACCGTCCCCCGGCCAGGACCAGGGTGTCGTCGGCGTAGCACACCGTTCCCGCTCCCGGGGGCATCGGACATCGGAGGACCGAGTCGTAGGCCGTGATCCAGAGCAACGGTCCCAGCACCGACCCCTGCGGAACGCCGCGCTCGATCCGTCTTCTCTCCTCTCCGTCCCTGCCGGCGTAGACGATGTACCTGTCGGCGAGGTACGCTCGAACGATCCCCACCAGGTACGCCGGGACCTCGAAGTGGCGCAGGGCTTCCAGGATCCTGCCCCAGGGGATGGAGTTGAAGGCGTTGGTGACGTCGAGCGACACCGCCACCGCCACCCCCTCCCGGGAGACCTTGTCCTCGGCCATGGCCCTCAGCCTCTTCACCGCGTCCACGGTCGAGCGGCCGCGGCGGAATCCGTACTGGCTGTCGTGCCATCCGGGCGTCCTCTCGGTGATGTGAGCCTCCAGCCGGGCGGCGACGATCCTCTCCAGCATCTTGCCCACCTCGTCCAGCAGGCATATCGGCCTGTACGCGGACGGCGAGTCCGGCGGGCGACCCTCCTTTCGTAGCAGCACCAGCCTGGCCGTCCGCCATGTCCGGGGGTAGACGCCCTCCTCCAGGCATCTGTCGAACAGGTGTCGCAGGCGGGGAGCCATGGTGACGATCGACTCCGCCCACGCTCGGCCCGGTATTCCGTCGGGGCCTGGCGCCACGTCGCGGGACGCCGTCCTCCTGGCCGCTTCGAAGAGCTCCTCGTCGCTGACTCGCAGTTCCTCGCTCCATCCCGTCGCGGTCGTCGTCGCCGTCTCCTCGTCGTCGTCGTCGTCGTCGTCGACGGAGGAGGGGGAGGATGGCGCCGGTTGGCTCGCGTTCGCGTCTTCCGGCGGGAACAGCGTCCCGACGACGTTGTCCAACAGCGTCGGCTCCATGTCCGAGGTCAGCGGGGGCGCCGAGGGTCGTAGCTTCTTGGTGACCACTTTGTACGGCCGTCCCCACGGGTCGGATTCGACCTCCTCGATCAGCTCCGTCCAGCACCGAGATTTCGCGGTCTTGATCTCCCGCTGAAGAGTCCGTCTCGCCTCCCTGTACTCCTCGTAGCGGCGGGAGATCTCCTCCTCGTCGCGCGTCAGTCTGCGACGGCGGGCCCTTAGGAATCTCCTGCGGGCCCGAACGCAGTTCTCTCGCATCTCGGCGATCTCCGGGGTCCACCAGTACGTTCCCCGGTCTCGTCCGCCTCCCGGGACGGAGCGCGGCATCGAGGCGTCGCACGCCGCGGTCATGTATCTTCGGAGCTCCTCCGCCTCCTCGTCGATGTCTCCCTGCTCGGTCGCCCGACGGGCGTCCCAGCTCCAGGCGGACACGATCGTGGCCGCCCGCAGCATCTCCTTGTCCATCTCCTTCAGGCGCCATCGCGGCGGCGGCGGCGGCGGGCGGCGACGGTTCTCTCCCGGTCGTCGTCGTCTCCTCCTCCCGGCGTCGTCCTCGGTCCCCAGGGTCACCTCCATCAGAATGTAGAGGTGGTCGGACAGCGTTTCCACCCCCTCGGCCACTCTCCAGTCGCGGATTCGCCTGAGCAGCTCCGGGGTAGCCCACGTGATGTCCACCACCGAGGATCCTCTCCACGCCACGCAGGTGCTCGCCGAGCCTCTGTTCGCCAGCAGGAGCCCCAGACCCGCTGCCCAGTCGGTGAGCATCCTTCCTCGGGAGTTGGTCCTGGGGTTTCCCCATTGCGTCGAGTGGGCGTTGAAGTCCCCCAGGACGAGCACCTGGCGGGGGAGACATCTTCGGACGCACTCGCCGACTCGGTCCAGAAACTCCCCGTACGCGTCCAGGTCGATGTTCGGAGAGACGTACACCGCCACCACCGCCGCTCCTAGCCACTCGACCGCGACGAAGCCGCTGCCACGGTCCAGCAAGAGGCACGAGGCCGACGTCCACGTTATTCCTGTGGATCCGTCCAGGTCCCCGATCCAGTTGGGCGAGTCGGGTATACGATGCGGTTCCGCCACCGCCGCCAGGGCCACCTCGTTCTCCCGGATGGTCTGGAAGAGCAGATCTTGCGCTCTTCTCGACCTACCGAGATTGCATTGCAGCAGGCGCTTGAACTATGCCGCCACCTCCATGGCCTCCTCCCGGCCATCCGCCGCTGCTGCTGGTTCGGCGGCGCTTCCCGGTGTCTCTGCCGCGGCGGCTGCTGCTGCTGCTGCCGCTACCGCTGCTGGTTGGCGGATCGGTCTCCTCCTCTTGACCTTCGGGGGGCTGCATGCCTCTCCGCCCATCCTGTGATTCGCGGGTGCCCCGAGCGACTCGCACAGCGGACACTTGGGAGCGGAAGCGGGACACTCTCTGGCGCGGTGTCCGCTCCCGCCGCACCTGTAGCACAGGTGCCCTCGGTCCTCGCCGGATACGCAAGTGGCGCGCACGTGCCCCAGTTCCAGGCACCTGAAACACTGCAGCGGCCGCTTCGGTATGGCCCTTATCCTCGCCGTTGACCAGCCCAGGGCTATCTTCTCCGCCTGGGCCAGCTTGCGGGCTCCTGCCGCCGGACACCTGACCCATGCCGATCCGAGGCCGCCTCTGGTGGCGCCGATCTCGCCCACTTGCACCTCCGCGCTGCCGCATCCCGCCGCCGAGGCCAGTGCTCTTCGCAGCTCCTCCTTCTTGACCGAGATGTCAATCCCGGTCACGCGCAGCTCCGCCATCCTGGTCGGTGTGGCGATTCTCACCGCCGTCGGGTCTAGCGTCTCGGCCAGCCGCGTCGCCAGTAGCGTCGCCTTTCCCCTGTCCTTGTCTCCGGGGACTTGTATTATAATGGCGCCCGTCATCGCCTTCTTCATCTCGAGGCGCTCCGTGCCGAGCTCCGATAGCGGGATCCTCGTTCTTGCCGCTTCCAGGACGTCGGCGTACGACATCCTCGCCCCCTCTTTCAACGTCAGGGTCACCGCGGATGTTCGCGGTGCGCGAGGGGGCGTGACCACCTTGGGTGTCCGCGGTGGTCCTCTCTGCGTAGCGGGGGCGCTCGCCTTCGGTGCGCCCGTCGTCCTGCCGGCCTGGGGTTGCCGCTGTTGTTGCTGCCGTACCCGCGTCGGTGGTGGCGCGGTCGGACCTTTCCTCGCCGCCTCTCCTCCGGCGGCGGCGGCGGCTGCCTTCGCCTCGCTCGCCTTCTTCCTGTTTCTCCTCCTTTTCTTCGTCGTCTCCACCAGCTCCCATCCGCCGTCCTCCCGTTCCCTTCGGGGCGGCGTCGGTTGGGCGACGGGAGGGTCGACGGGGCGGTCCCCGCTGGGTCGTGCTTCGGGGGGGCGTTGACTTCGAGCGTCCCCGAATCGTTCTTCGATGGTCCTGAGAATGGAGGGTCCCAGTTCCCGGACCGCTCTCTCCAGGGCGTCCAGACGCGTCCTGTTCTCGGTTCCGCCTTCCCACGCGGGGCGGGCGTATTCGGGAGCCGCGTCGGAGCATCGCGGGCACTCGTTGATGCGAGCGGCCAGTCTCCTCAGCTCCTGACGGAGGGCTGCGTTCTCCCCCTCCAGCACGGACAGCCTAGCGTCCACGTCGTCGGTGGCACGCGCTGGCCTTTCCCTCCTCGCGGATTCCTCGTTCCAGGCGGCGGTGATATAGCTCGCCGCGTTCTTCAGGGACCTGATGTAGGTCCCCTTCAGGTTCGACGACGTCGTCGCGACGTGCATGATTTCAGACACGTGCATCGTCAGGCCCGCGCTGATTTCCGCCGGAGAACTCGTCCTCATCTGCACCTCCAACTCTTCGGACACCACCGGTGTTGTCGCGGCTGCCGTTCTCTTCCTCTTACCCCTGGACGCCATCGAAGCCAGCGACGAACGCGAGGCGATCGAGGCGACCGACTCCTCGTCGTCGGACCTCGCCCGCCCCCGCGATCCCCCCGCCATCGATGACGTACCGTCGTCCATCGTGGCCGGCGCGAGAAAAACGTACTCGGACCTGTTCGCGGCTCTCAGCGAACGTCTCGTCGCCTTCCTCGGAGGCTCCTCCGCGGTCTCCATCCTGTCGTCCTCTGAATGTCCTCCTGCCGTTATCCTCCTCCTCTCTCCCGTTGTTTCATCGCCAGTCGTAGAAACGCGTCCGGGGGCCTGGCGGTCCACCCTCGAACGGCCGTGGTCGCGAGATATCGACGCAGCGGGGCCCACTTCACTACCCGCGACTGCGCCGGTACTGGGGTATCCCTCCCCTGCACCGTAAACTTTGTCGTTTATGTTCTCCATTTCCATATTGTTGTTCGTTTTTCGCCGAGGTCGTCGTCGAAGTCTCCGTCCTGGTGCCACTCACTCTTTCGCGCCCTGCCCCGGTCGAAGCCGGTGCAGGGCGACAGGGAGCCCCGCGAGAAGGTGAGGTGAGTGGTCTTGACAGGCATGGGCCCGCCAACTTCTCCGAAGTTCTCCGCACCGGATCGGCGAACCGACGGGTGCCAAGGGCACCGATCGGCCGCCACCCGACTGTAAGAGAACATCAGATCCATCGGGGTTTCCCAGGGCATGGTCCTATGCCCCGGGAACCCATGCCCGCCTCGTGCTCCCCAACCTAACCCCAACCTAACCCCAACCTAACCCAACCTAACCCCAACCTAACCCCAACCTAACCCCAACCTAACCCCAACCTAACCCCAACCTAACCCCAACCTAACCCCAACCTAACCCCAACCTAACCCCAACCTAACCCCAACCTAACCCCAACCTAACCCCAACCTTTTTTTTTTTTTTTTTTTTTTTTTCGTGGAGAAATCCTCATGGACACCCGCTAGGCGGGTAGTGTCGGACTCTTACCGACTAAAACTCCACGGTGGCCTGTCCTGACGCCTGAGTCGAGATGCACCCGGGATCTCTCCCGAATTACTACCGGTTACCCCCGGGCGTCTATCTCTCCTTACGTCGAAGGGAGGCGTCCTTGATCTTCTTGGAACGCTAGGGGGGACCACGCCCCCTAGCGCCTCGCTCCTCTTGCGTCGTTCTGGGGACCCCGTCCCCCTGACGCCTCTTCCTGGTTTCCACGCGCTCCTACGGCGGCCGCGGCGGCGCCGGTGGCGGCGTCGCGCCCCTGTAGCGCGTTGTATTCCTAGGGCGCTGCGACCTCCTGGACGGGTCGCGATCTCGTTCCCTGCTACGTTCCGCCCGCTCCTTCGCCAGCATGACCTGCTCGCAGTAGGTGCGGACAGCGGAGTACTCCTGGCGCCCTCTGAGCATGGCCGCGACGACCGCTTCGGGGGCTAAGCTCTCGCCGATTTCGAGCCGCAGGACGCGTCGTGGTTCCGCCCACGCCGGGCAGAACTCCAGCGTGTGCTGCGCCGTGTCCTCCTCTTCCTCGCAGTGGTGACAGACGGACGTCGTCTCTCGCCGAATCCTTAGCAGGTACTCGCCGAACACTCCGTGGCCGGTGAGCAGCTGCGTCATCCTGAAGGTCAGCGGTGCCCCGCCTCGATCCCTCCACGCCTCCCAGTTGGGAAGCACGGCGCGAACGGCCCGGTGCGGCCGCACGGCGTCCTCCTGGATCAGCTGCGAGCGCCATCGTTCCCAGGTCTCCTTCCTCGCCTCCTCCCGGATGTTCGAGGCCGGCTGGCCGGCGGTCGGTGGCGTCGGATTCCTCTGGTGTTCGTATACGCGTTCGAGCGCCAAGGCTTGCAGCTCGAACGGCGGGGAAGCCGCCAGCACGGTCGCCGACGCGTACGATGTCGTCCTGTAGCCTCTCGCTATACGGATAGCGGTCGTCCTCTGCAGCCTCCGCAGCAAGGTCAGGCTGCGACGGCTGGTCGCCAGGCTTCTGGCCCAGACGGGTGCCCCGTAGAGAACTCGGGACCGAACCACTCCCTCGTAGAGTCGGCGGACTCTCGATCCCGCTCCGCCGATGTTCGGTAGGAGGCCGCACAGGGCGTTGGCCGCGGCCGTCGCCTTCGGGACCAGTTGCTCGAAATGCGGTTCGAAGGTCCATCCGCTGTCGATCGTGAGGCCCAGGTACCTCATCTGTCGTCCCACCGGGACCTCTTCTCCGCCGATGTTCACCGTCAGCCCGGGGGGAGGCGTTCCTCTTCGCCGCTGGTCGAAGAACCACAGCGCCTCCGACTTGGCCGGCGACACCGTCAGGCCGAGCCTCCGAATGGCGCTCACCGCGCACGCCACTGCGTCCTCCGTGCGGTTCGCCGTGTCGTGCCACCACCGTCCCCCGGCCAGGACCAGGGTGTCGTCGGCGTAGCACACCGTTCCCGCTCCCGGGGGCATCGGACATCGGAGGACCGAGTCGTAGGCCGTGATCCAGAGCAGCGGTCCCAGCACCGACCCCTGCGGAACGCCGCGCTCGATCCGTCTTCTCTCCTCCCCGTCCCTGCCGGCGTAGACGATGTACCTGTCGGCGAGGTACGCTCGAACGATCCCCACCAGGTACGCCGGGACCTCGAAGTGGCGCAGGGCTTCCAGGATCCTGCCCCAGGGGATGGAGTTGAAGGCGTTGGTGACGTCGAGCGACACCGCCACCGCCACCCCCTCCCGGGAGACCTTGTCCTCGGCCATGGCCCTCAGCCTCTTCACCGCGTCCACGGTCGAGCGGCCGCGGCGGAATCCGTACTGGCTGTCGTGCCATCCGGGCGTCCTCTCGGTGATGTGAGCCTCCAGCCGGGCGGCGACTATCCTCTCCAGCATCTTGCCCACCTCGTCCAGCAGGCATATCGGCCTGTACGCGGACGGCGAGTCCGGCGGGCGACCCTCCTTTCGTAGCAGCACCAGCCTGGCCGTCCGCCATGTCCGGGGGTAGACGCCCTCCTCCAGGCATCTGTCGAACAGGTGTCGCAGGCGGGGAGCCATGGTGACGATCGACTCCGCCCACGCTCGGCCCGGTATTCCGTCGGGGCCTGGCGCCACGTCGCGGGACGCCGTCCTCCTGGCCGCTTCGAAGAGCTCCTCGTCGCTGACTCGCAGTTCCTCGCTCCATCCCGTCGCGGTCGTCGTCGCCGTCTCCTCGTCGTCGTCGTCGTCGTCGTCGTCGACGGAGGAGGGGGAGGATGGCGCCGGTTGGCTCGCGTTCGCGTCTTCCGGCGGGAACAGCGTCCCGACGACGTTGTCCAACAGCGTCGGCTCCATGTCCGAGGTCAGCGGGGGCGCCGAGGGTCGTAGCTTCTTGGTGACCACTTTGTACGGCCGTCCCCACGGGTCGGATTCGACCTCCTCGATCAGCTCCGTCCAGCACCGAGATTTCGCGGTCTTGATCTCCCGCTGAAGAGTCCGTCTCGCCTCCCTGTACTCCTCGTAACGGCGGGAGATCTCCTCCTCGTCGCGCGTCAGTCTGCGACGACGGGCCCTTAGGAATCTCCTGCGGGCCCGAACGCAGTTCTCTCGCATCTCGGCGATCTCCGGGGTCCACCAGTACGTTCCCCGGTCTCGTCCGCCCCCCGGGACGGAGCGCGGCATCGAGGCGTCGCACGCCGCGGTCATGTATCTTCGGAGCTCCTCCGCCTCCTCGTCGATGTCTCCCTGCTCGGTCGCCCGTCGGGCGTCCCAGCTCCAGGCGGACACGATCGCGGCCGCCCGCAGCATCCCCTTGTCCATCTCCTTCAGGCGCCATCGCGGCGGCGGCGGCGGCGGCGGGCGGCGACGGTTCTCTCCCGGTCGTCGTCGTCTCCTCCTCCCGGCGTCGTCCTCGGTCCCCAGGGTCACCTCCATCAGAATGTAGAGGTGGTCGGACAGCGTTTCCACCCCCTCGGCCACCCTCCAGTCGCGGATTCGCCTGAGCAGCTCCGGGGTAGCCCACGTGATGTCCACCACCGAGGATCCTCTCCACGCCACGCAGGTGCTCGCCGAGCCTCTGTTCGCCAGCAGTAGCCCCAGACCCGCTGCCCAGTCGGTGAGCATCCTTCCTCGGGAGTTGGTCCTGGGGTTTCCCCATTGCGTCGAGTGGGCGTTGAAGTCCCCCAGGACCAGCACCTGGCGGGGGAGACATCTTCGGACGCACTCGCCGACTCGGTCCAGAAACTCCCCGTACGCGTCCAGGTCGATGTTCGGAGAGACGTACACCGCCACCACCGCCGTTCCTAGCCACTCGACCGCGACGAAGCCGCTGCCACGGTCCAGCAAGAGGCACGAGGCCGACGTCCACGTTATCCCTGCGGATCCGTCCAGGTCCCCGATCCAGTTGGGCGAGTCGGGTATACGATGCGGTTCCGCCACCGCCGCCAAGGCCACCTCGTTCTCCCGGATGGTCTGGAAGAGCAGATCTTGCGCTCTTCTCGACCTACCGAGATTGCATTGCAGCAGGCGCTTGAACTATGCCGCCACCTCCATGGCCTCCTCCCGGCCATCCGCCGCTGCTGCTGGTTCGGCGGCGCTTCCCGGTGTCTCTGCCGCGGCGGCTGCTGCTGCTGCTGCCGCTACCGCTGCTGGTTGGCGGATCGGTCTCCTCCTCTTGACCTTCGGGGGGCTGCATGCCTCTCCGCCCATCCTGTGATTCGCGGGTGCCCCGAGCGACTCGCACAGCGGACACTTGGGAGCGGAAGCGGGACACTCTCTGGCGCGGTGTCCGCTCCCGCCGCACCTGTAGCACAGGTGCCCTCGGTCCTCGCCGGATACGCAAGTGGCGCGCACGTGCCCCAGTTCCAGGCACCTGAAACACTGCAGCGGCCGCTTCGGTATGGCCCTTATCCTCGCCGTTGACCAGCCCAGGGCTATCTTCTCCGCCTGGGCCAGCTTGCGGGCTCCTGCCGCCGGACACCTGACCCATGCCGATCCGAGGCCGCCTCTGGTGGCGCCGATCTCGCCCACTTGCACCTCCGCGCTGCCGCATCCCGCCGCCGAGGCCAGTGCTCTTCGCAGCTCCTCCTTCTTGACCGAGATGTCAATCCCGGTCACGCGCAGCTCCGCCATCCTGGTCGGTGTGGCGATTCTCACCGCCGTCGGGTCTAGCGTCTCGGCCAGCCGCGTCGCCAGTAGCGTCGCCTTTCCCCTGTCCTTGTCTCCGGGGACTTGTATTATAATGGCGCCCGTCATCGCCTTCTTCATCTCGAGGCGCTCCGTGCCGAGCTCCGATAGCGGGATCCTCGTTCTTGCCGCTTCCAGGACGTCGGCGTACGACATCCTCGCCCCCTCTTTCAACGTCAGGGTCACCGCGGATGTTCGCGGTGCGCGAGGGGGCGTGACCACCTTGGGTGTCCGCGGTGGTCCTCTCTGCGTAGCGGGGGCGCTCGCCTTCGGTGCGCCCGTCGTCCTGCCGGCCTGGGGTTGCCGCTGTTGTTGCTGCCGTACCCGCGTCGGTGGTGGCGCGGTCGGACCTTTCCTCGCCGCCTCTCCTCCGGCGGCGGCGGCGGCTGCCTTCGCCTCGCTCGCCTTCTTCCTGTTTCTCCTCCTTTTCTTCGTCGTCTCCACCAGCTCCCATCCGCCGTCCTCCCGTTCCCTTCGGGGCGGCGTCGGTTGGGCGACGGGAGGGTCGACGGGGCGGTCCCCGCTGGGTCGTGCTTCGGGGGGGCGTTGACTTCGAGCGTCCCCGAATCGTTCTTCGATGGTCCTGAGAATGGAGGGTCCCAGTTCCCGGAGCGCTCTCTCCAGGGTGTCCAGACGCGTCCTGTTCTCGGTTCCGCCTTCCCACGCGGGGCGGGCGTATTCGGGAGCCGCGTCGGAGCATCGCGGGCACTCGTTGATGCGAGCGGCCAGTCTCCTCAGCTCCTGGCGGAGGGCTGCGTTCTCCCCCTCCAGCACGGACAGCCTCGCGTCCACGTCGTCGGTGGCACGCGCTGGCCTTTCCCTCCTCGCGGATTCCTCGTTCCAGGCGGCGGTGATATAGCTCGCCGCGTTCTTCAGGGACCTGATGTAGGTCCCCTTCAGGTTCGACGACGTCGTCGCGACGTGCATGATTTCAGACACGTGCATCGTCAGGCCCGCGCTGATTTCCGCCGGAGAACTCGTCCTCATCTGCACCTCCAACTCTTCGGACACCACCGGTGTTGTCGCGGCTGCCGTTCTCTTCCTCTTACCCCTGGACGCCATCGAAGCCAGCGACGACCGCGAGGCGATCGAGGCGACCGACTCCTCGTCGTCGGACCTCGCCCGCCCCCGCGATCCCCCCGCCATCGATGACGTACCGTCGTCCATCGTGGCCGGCGCGAGAAAAACGTACTCGGACCTGTTCGCGGCTCTCAGCGAACGTCTCGTCGCCTTCCTCGGAGGCTCCTCCGCGGTCTCCATCCTGTCGTCCTCTGAATGTCCTCCTACCGTTATCCTCCTCCTCTCTCCCGTTGTTTCATCGCCAGTCGTAGAAACGCGTCCGGGGGCCTGGCGGTCCACCCTCGAACGGCCGTGGTCGCGAGATATCGACGCAGCGGGGCCCACTTCACTACCCGCGACTGCGCCGGTACTGGGGTATCCCTCCCCTGCACCGTAAACTTTGTCGTTTATGTTCTCCATTTCCATATTGTTGTTCGTTTTTCGCCGAGGTCGTCGTCGAAGTCTCCGTCCTGGTGCCACTCACTCTTTCGCGCCCTGCCCCGGTCGAAGCCGGTGCAGGGCGACAGGGAGCCCCGCGAGAAGGTGAGGTGAGTGGTCTTGACAGGCATGGGCCCGCCAACTTCTCCGAAGTTCTCCGCACCGGATCGGCGAACCGACGGGTGCCAAGGGCACCGATCGGCCGCCACCCGACTGTAAGAGAACATCAGATCCATCGGGGTTTCCCAGGGCATGGTCCTATGCCCCGGGAACCCATGCCCGCCTCGTGCTCCCCAACCTAACCCCAACCTAACCCCAACCTAACCCCAACCTAACCCCAACCTAACCCCAACCTAACCCCAACCTAACCCCAACCTAACCCCAACCTAACCCAACCTAACCCCAACCTTTTTTTTTTTTTTTTTTTTTCGTGGAGAAATCCTCATGGACACCCGCTAGGCGGGTAGTGTCGGACTCTTACCGACTAAAACTCCACGGTGGCCTGTCCTGACGCCTGAGTCGAGATGCACCCGGGATCTCTCCCGAATTACTACCGGTTACCCCCGGGCGTCTATCTCTCCTTACGTCGAAGGGAGGCGTCCTTGATCTTCTTGGAACGCTAGGGGGGGACCACGCCCCCTAGCGCCTCGCTCCTATTGCGTCGTTCTGGGGACCCCGTCCCCCTGACGCCTCTTCCTGGTTTCCACGCGCTCCTACGGCGGCCGCGGCGGCGCCGGTGGCGGCGTCGCGCCCCTGTAGCGCGTTGTATTCCTAGGGCGCTGCGACCTCCTGGACGGGTCGCGATCTCGTTCCCTGCTACGTTCCGCCCGCTCCTTCGCCAGCATGACCTGCTCGCAGTAGGTGCGGACAGCGGAGTACTCCTGGCGCCCTCTGAGCATGGCCGCGACGACCGCTTCGGGGGCTAAGCTCTCGCCGATTTCGAGCCGCAGGACGCGTCGTGGTTCCGCCCACGCCGGGCAGAACTCCAGCGTGTGCTGCGCCGTGTCCTCCTCTTCCTCGCAGTGGTGACAGACGGACGTCGTCTCTCGCCGAATCCTTAGCAGGTACTCGCCGAACACTCCGTGGCCGGTGAGCAGCTGCGTCATCCTGAAGGTCAGCGGTGCCCCGCCTCGATCCCTCCACGCCTCCCAGTTGGGAAGCACGGCGCGAACGGCCCGGTGCGGCCGCACGGCGTCCTCCTGGATCAGCTGCGAGCGCCATCGTTCCCAGGTCTCCTTCCTCGCCTCCTCCCGGATGTTCGAGGCCGGCTGGCCGGCGGTCGGTGGCGTCGGATTCCTCTGGTGTTCGTATACGCGTTCGAGCGCCAAGGCTTGCAGCTCGAACGGCGGGGAAGCCGCCAGCACGGTCGCCGACGCGTACGATGTCGTCCTGTAGCCTCTCGCTATGCGGATAGCGGTCGTCCTCTGCAGCCTCCGCAGCAAGGTCAGGCTGCGACGGCTGGTCGCCAGGCTTCTGGCCCAGACGGGTGCCCCGTAGAGAACTCGGGACCGAACCACTCCCTCGTAGAGTCGGCGGACTCTCGATCCCGCTCCGCCGATGTTCGGTAGGAGGCCGCACAGGGCGTTGGCCGCGGCCGTCGCCTTCGGGACCAGTTGCTCGAAATGCGGTTCGAAGGTCCATCCGCTGTCGATCGTGAGGCCCAGGTACCTCATCTGTCGTCCCACCGGGACCTCTTCTCCGCCGATGTTCACCGTCAGCCCGGGGGGAGGCGTTCCTCTTCGCCGCTGGTCGAAGAACCACAGCGCCTCCGACTTGGCCGGCGACACCGTCAGGCCGAGCCTCCGAATGGCGCTCACCGCGCACGCCACTGCGTCCTCCGTGCGGTTCGCCGTGTCGTGCCACCACCGTCCCCCGGCCAGGACCAGGGTGTCGTCGGCGTAGCACACCGTTCCCGCTCCCGGGGGCATCGGACATCGGAGGACCGAGTCGTAGGCCGTGATCCAGAGCAGCGGTCCCAGCACCGACCCCTGCGGAACGCCGCGCTCGATCCGTCTTCTCTCCTCCCCGTTCCTGCCGGCGTAGACGATGTACCTGTCGGCGAGGTACGCTCGAACGATCCCCACCAGGTACGCCGGGACCTCGAAGTGGCGCAGGGCTTCCAGGATCCTGCCCCAGGGGATGGAGTTGAAGGCGTTGGTGACGTCGAGCGACACCGCCACCGCCACCCCCTCTCGGGAGACCTTGTCCTCGGCCATGGCCCTCAGCCTCTTCACCGCGTCCACGGTCGAGCGGCCGCGGCGGAATCCGTACTGGCTGTCGTGCCATCCGGGCGTCCTCTCGGTGATGTGAACCTCCAGCCGGGCGGCGACGATCCTCTCCAGCATCTTGCCCACCTCGTCCAGCAGGCATATCGGCCTGTACGCGGACGGCGAGTCCGGCGGGCGACCCTCCTTTCGCAGCAGCACCAGCCTGGCCGTCCGCCATGTCCGGGGGTAGACGCCCTCCTCCAGGCATCTGTCGAACAGGTGTCGCAGGCGGGGAGCCATGGTGACGATCGACTCCGCCCACGCTCGGCCCGGTATTCCGTCGGGGCCTGGCGCCACGTCGCGGGACGCCGTCCTCCTGGCCGCTTCGAAGAGCTCCTCGTCGCTGACTCGCAGTTCCTCGCTCCATCCCGTCGCGGTCGTCGTCGCCGTCTCCTCGTCGTCGTCGTCGTCGTCGTCGACGGAGGAGGGGGAGGATGGCGCCGGTTGGCTCGCGTTCGCGTCTTCCGGCGGGAACAGCGTCCCGACGACGTTGTCCAACAGCGTCGGCTCCATGTCCGAGGTCAGCGGGGGCGCCGAGGGTCGTAGCTTCTTGGTGACCACTTTGTACGGCCGTCCCCACGGGTCGGATTCGACCTCCTCGATCAGCTCCGTCCAGCACCGAGATTTCGCGGTCTTGATCTCCCGCTGAAGAGTCCGTCTCGCCTCTCTGTACTCCTCGTAGCGGCGGGAGATCTCCTCCTCGTCGCGCGTCAGTCTGCGACGACGGGCCCTTAGGAATCTTCTGCGGGCCCGAACGCAGTTCTCTCGCATCTCGGCGATCTCCGGGGTCCACCAGTACGTTCCCCGGTCTCGTCCGCCCCCCGGGACGGAGCGCGGCATCGAGGCGTCGCACGCCGCGGTCATGTATCTTCGGAGCTCCTCCGCCTCCTCGTCGATGTCTCCCTGCTCGGTCGCCCGTCGGGCGTCCCAGCTCCAGGCGGACACGATCGCGGCCGCCCGCAGCATCTCCTTGTCCATCTCCTTCAGGCGCCATCGCGGCGGCGGCGGCGGCGGGCGGCGACGGTTCTCTCCCGGTCGTCGTCGTCTCCTCCTCCCGGCGTCGTCCTCGGTCCCCAGGGTCACCTCCATCAGAATGTAGAGGTGGTCGGACAGCGTTTCCACCCCCTCGGCCACTCTCCAGTCGCGGATTCGCCTGAGCAGCTCCGGGGTAGCCCACGTGATGTCCACCACCGAGGATCCTCTCCACGCCACGCAGGTGCTCGCCGAGCCTCTGTTCGCCAGCAGGAGCCCCAGACCCGCTGCCCAGTCGGTGAGCATCCTTCCTCGGGAGTTGGTCCTGGGGTTTCCCCATTGCGTCGAGTGGGCGTTGAAGTCCCCCAGGACGAGCACCTGGCGGGGGAGACATCTTCGGACGCACTCGCCGACTCGGTCCAGAAACTCCCCGTACGCGTCCAGGTCGATGTTCGGAGAGACGTACACCGCCACCACCGCCGCTCCTAGCCACTCGACCGCGACGAAGCCGCTGCCACGGTCCAGCAAGAGGCACGAGGCCGACGTCCACGTTATTCCTGCCGATCCGACCAGGTCCCCGATCCAGTTGGGCGAGTCGGGTATACGATGCGGTTCCGCCACCGCCGCCAGGGCCACCTCGTTCTCCCGGATGGTCTGGAAGAGCAGATCTTGCGCTCTTCTCGACCTACCGAGATTGCATTGCAGCAGGCGCTTGAACTATGCCGCCACCTCCATGGCCTCCTCCCGGCCATCCGCCGCTGCTGCTGGTTCGGCGGCGCTTCCCGGTGTCTCTGCCGCGGCGGCTGCTGCTGCTGCTGCCGCTACCGCTGCTGGTTGGCGGATCGGTCTCCTCCTCTTGACCTTCGGGGGGCTGCATGCCTCTCCGCCCATCCTGTGATTCGCGGGTGCCCCGAGCGACTCGCACAGCGGACACTTGGGAGCGGAAGCGGGACACTCTCTGGCGCGGTGTCCGCTCCCGCCGCACCTGTAGCACAGGTGCCCTCGGTCCTCGCCGGATACGCAAGTGGCGCGCACGTGCCCCAGTTCCAGGCACCTGAAACACTGCAGCGGCCGCTTCGGTATGGCCCTTATCCTCGCCGTTGACCAGCCCAGGGCTATCTTCTCCGCCTGGGCCAGCTTGCGGGCTCCTGCCGCCGGACACCTGACCCATGCCGATCCGAGGCCGCCTCTGGTGGCGCCGATCTCGCCCACTTGCACCTCCGCGCTGCCGCATCCCGCCGCCGAGGCCAGTGCTCTTCGCAGCTCCTCCTTCTTGACCGAGATGTCAATCCCGGTCACGCGCAGCTCCGCCATCCTGGTCGGTGTGGCGATTCTCACCGCCGTCGGGTCTAGCGTCTCGGCCAGCCGCGTCGCCAGTAGCGTCGCCTTTCCCCTGTCCTTGTCTCCGGGGACTTGTATTATAATGGCGCCCGTCATCGCCTTCTTCATCTCGAGGCGCTCCGTGCCGAGCTCCGATAGCGGGATCCTCGTTCTTGCCGCTTCCAGGACGTCGGCGTACGACATCCTCGCCCCCTCTTTCAACGTCAGGGTCACCGCGGATGTTCGCGGTGCGCGAGGGGGCGTGACCACCTTGGGTGTCCGCGGTGGTCCTCTCTGCGTAGCGGGGGCGCTCGCCTTCGGTGCGCCCGTCGTCCTGCCGGCCTGGGGTTGCCGCTGTTGTTGCTGCCGTACCCGCGTCGGTGGTGGCGCGGTCGGACCTTTCCTCGCCGCCTCTCCTCCGGCGGCGGCGGCGGCTGCCTTCGCCTCGCTCGCCTTCTTCCTGTTTCTCCTCCTTTTCTTCGTCGTCTCCACCAGCTCCCATCCGCCGTCCTCCCGTTCCCTTCGGGGCGGCGTCGGTTGGGCGACGGGAGGGTCGACGGGGCGGTCCCCGCTGGGTCGTGCTTCGGGGGGGCGTTGACTTCGAGCGTCCCCGAATCGTTCTTCGATGGTCCTGAGAATGGAGGGTCCCAGTTCCCGGACCGCTCTCTCCAGGGCGTCCAGACGCGTCCTGTTCTCGGTTCCGCCTTCCCACGCGGGGCGGGCGTATTCGGGAGCCGCGTCGGAGCATCGCGGGCACTCGTTGATGCGAGCGGCCAGTCTCCTCAGCTCCTGGCGGAGGGCTGCGTTCTCCCCCTCCAGCACGGACAGCCTCGCGTCCACGTCGTCGGTGGCACGCGCTGGCCTTTCCCTCCTCGCGGATTCCTCGTTCCAGGCGGCGGTGATATAGCTCGCCGCGTTCTTCAGGGACCTGATGTAGGTCCCCTTCAGGTTCGACGACGTCGTCGCGACGTGCATGATTTCAGACACGTGCATCGTCAGGCCCGCGCTGATTTCCGCCGGAGAACTCGTCCTCATCTGCACCTCCAACTCTTCGGACACCACCGGTGTTGTCGCGGCTGCCGTTCTCTTCCTCTTACCCCTGGACGCCATCGAAGCCAGCGACGACCGCGAGGCGATCGAGGCGACCGACTCCTCGTCGTCGGACCTCGCCCGCCCCCGCGATCCCCCCGCCATCGATGACGTACCGTCGTCCATCGTGGCCGGCGCGAGAAAAACGTACTCGGACCTGTTCGCGGCTCTCAGCGAACGTCTCGTCGCCTTCCTCGGAGGCTCCTCCGCGGTCTCCATCCTGTCGTCCTCTGAATGTCCTCCTACCGTTATCCTCCTCCTCTCTCCCGTTGTTTCATCGCCAGTCGTAGAAACGCGTCCGGGGGCCTGGCGGTCCACCCTCGAACGGCCGTGGTCGCGAGATATCGACGCAGCGGGGCCCACTTCACTACCCGCGACTGCGCCGGTACTGGGGTATCCCTCCCCTGCACCGTAAACTTTGTCGTTTATGTTCTCCATTTCCATATTGTTGTTCGTTTTTCGCCGAGGTCGTCGTCGAAGTCTCCGTCCTGGTGCCACTCACTCTTTCGCGCCCTGCCCCGGTCGAAGCCGGTGCAGGGCGACAGGGAGCCCCGCGAGAAGGTGAGGTGAGTGGTCTTGACAGGCATGGGCCCGCCAACTTCTCCGAAGTTCTCCGCACCGGATCGGCGAACCGACGGGTGCCAAGGGCACCGATCGGCCGCCACCCGACTGTAAGAGAACATCAGATCCATCGGGGTTTCCCAGGGCATGGTCCTATGCCCCGGGAACCCATGCCCGCCTCGTGCTCCCCAACCTAACCCCAACCTAACCCCAACCTAACCCCAACCTAACCCCAACCTAACCCCAACCTAACCCCAACCTAACCCCAACCTAACCCCAACCTAACCCCAACCTAACCCCAACCTAACCCCAACCTTTTTTTTTTTTTTTTTTTTTTTTTTTTTCAAGCAAAAAGATACTCTTCCTAACATGAAGTAAAAGAAAGAAATAATTCAAGTTAATAAGTAAAGTTACTACCGATAAAATCATAGCATTATTATTTAGTCTAATTGAAATGTACATTGATGTGCTGTTTAATGCCTTTAAAGTTCATTCTTTGCAGTAAATGGCTTATTATTAATCGGAAAGAAAGACATAAAACGTACCAAGTTCAGCTGGTTTACCATCGACCACCCTGGTATGAGAGACGTTGCTAAAACCACAGTATGGTGGTCGCAAAGCCTTATACTTATACACAGTTTTTATTAAAATTTCTCTCTTCTCTTTGTTTGGATCGTTCGGACAGCAAACGATCGTAACATTGCCCTGGTATCTGCACACTGATCGTCTATAAAAATCGGTGGCTGTACGGTACTGTATCTGCCATATTTCTTGCAGAGGTTTACATTTTCTGTAGTCAAGGCACCTGCCTTCTTGATTGTCCGGTGTGGTACATTCTGGATCAAACAATTTCAAAACATTTATACAGTTCAAAGATGCGTAAGAAAGCGACACCGATTACTCAACTTTCGAAGTAAAAGGCCGATCAAGTCCACCGGATTGCCCTACAGACACGTATTAATCCGTAAGAGTTAGTCATCATGTTGATAATAATTATCTAAAGAAACTTTTCACGTGAAAATATAAAATTTTAATTGATTAGATATTGTGTTAGCCATACTTAAGAAAGAAAATGAAAATGAATGAAATGAAAGAAAAGGACTACCTTCAACCTCATGTTTTAAATAAACACTTTGTCAGTTTTGCGGTAAATAAATTCTTAGGAATTCAGGACAGTTTTTAGTGAATCATTTTGTTTCGACCGTTCGCGGAGAGACGCGATCGCGAGATAGCACGTCAACGAGAGTTGTAAGTTCCCGTTACGATTAAATAATCGACGCCACGAACTGATCGATCCCCTTATTTCGATTATGATAATAAGGGTAGTTCAACGAAATTCCACAGAATTAACACAAATAAATTAATGTTTATTTCAACAACTTATTAACTAGAAAGATATAAATGGAACAAAAAAAATGTAACTGCGTTTTGGTTGATAAGTAATGCGCGACATACCACATGTGTTGACGGTTCGACATCTCGAAAAGTTCTGAACGCCTTTCGATTTTTTTCGTTTTTTCTGGAAGGCGACCCCCACTACGTTCGGATCACGCCACATTCTTTTACGCGAGGTAAAATACGGGCCACGAGTCGACGTTTCTGGAAGTCGCCCTGCTTAATGAACCATGTTTGTTTGCCGGGCAGACGCGACGATCCGTTCGCGTTCATCGAACGCAGCTAAAGAAAACAACATCTATGTAGTTGGTGGTACGATGCCTGAAATAGAGGGCGCTAAATTGTACAATACCTGTACTATTTGGGGTCCCGATGGAACTTTGATAGCAAAACACCGAAAGGTAAGTAATATATTCCTTTATGGCTTTGAATTTGAAAATATTGGGGTGAAGAAAGTGACTCTATCTAGGAATAATTTAGGAATATACATATGTACATACGTATACTATAACCAATTCTATAATTTACGGTTTATAAAATACGTTATGATACGGGAAACGCCCATTTTTGTTGTAATGTGTTTGTTGTTGTATAAATTTTTCACATACTTAAAATATTATTATACTTATTTTTTCTCCTTTTTAAACATTATTAAATGATAAGATTTTTTAATAAAAGAAAGTGATAAAAACGCTGTCAGTTATTAAATAAAAAATAATTAAAGTTTAGGAGTTGGTAACTTTGATATTAAATTACAAAAGTTGCAGCAATAGAATTAGCGACCACATTTTTATGTTATTAGGTACATCTATTCGACATCGACATTCCTAATAAGATTACTTTTCGAGAGAGTGATTCACTCAGTCCTGGTAACTCCCTAACGACGTTCGATGTGAAGGGCTGCAAAATAGGTATTGGCATTTGCTATGATATTAGATTCGAGGAAATGGCACGCATTTATCGGAACAAAGGTACAGTAACTTAATCGATCAATACTTAACTAGCAAAAAATTAAATATCTTTCTTAAATATATTCTATATAAAATTAATATAATCTGTAACTCTGTATAAAAAGAAGCTTAATTTAAAAAACCAGTATATTTGCTGAAAATGAAACAAATAAAAGAATTAAAAGCACAATAAGAGGACTGTCCTCGCATATTCAGAAATGATGGAATGTGAACCGTGCAACTACGAAGTTAATTGGTATTCGGTGGCTTCATATTTCCTGCTTCTCTGGGTTAGGTTGCCAAATGCTGATATATCCAGCGGCATTCAATATGACCACTGGACCACTGCACTGGTCATTACTTCAGCGTTTCAGAGCGAATGATAATCAATTATACGTTGCCTGCATATCACCGGCTCGTGTTCCTTAAGCAAGTTACGTCGCATGGGGACATACACAGTTGACCAATCCCTGGGGAAAGATTCTTTACGATTTGGAAACTCAAGAGAATATGGCAGTCACCGATATCGGTAATTTACAGCTTAAAATTAAAAGCGAGAGATCCATGATGTAATTAATTTTTAGTCTCGTTAATTTATCGATTTAGCCATCTTCCTCTGTATTTGTTGAATTTATTAGTAAGCATTACTTATTACTTCGTATGTTTCTTTTTTCTATCAGATCTAAAAGTTGTTGAGGAAGTAAGACAAGACGAAATTTTTTGCATGTCTGTAGTAAAAAGAAATCGAATCTGGTCCGTCGTATCGAGTAGTCCAGTGATTAGGGGGTTTCGGTGTTTGTTGACTCTTTTGCTATATCTGTCGCTATATTTTGCTATTTCCTCTTTGACTGTAGGTATCTTGAGGTCGCGATGGATGGTTTCGTTGGTAACATACCAAGGTGCGTCTATTAAGGCTCTTAGCGTTTTCGATTGGAATCGTTGTAGTATTTCGATGTTGGAGTTACTTGGACAGCAACAGCTGGTGATACTGTCATACACCTCCATTTATAAACTTTCGAAAATCGATGTGACCTTCAAACTTTAGTGTATTCTGTTTCACAGCACAAAATGTTTCCGAAACGTACGTTTATTGTTACAATAAACTTGACTAGTGGCTCTGAAATACTATCCTTGAAAAAACAATGGGGAAATTGGAGCAAAAGCAGAAGGAAATAAACAAAGACCTTGTTGGTTCGTAAAAATAAAATATGCTACAGGAAAAACTTTTTCCAACGGATTGAGATGCGACAAGCTTTAAAAGCTATGACGCGAATCGAGCGTTTGTCTACAAGAGCGCATTTTCGGTGGATATATATGTCGGAATGACATTGGGGATAGGGTTGTCGGTGTTTGAGGAGTCTTCATTGAAGGTAGCCATCGTTGCGGTGTAACGAAGATACGATTTATTGACACAGGTATGAATAACACAGGTTTGACAATCTACCACGGCGGTGAGACGTCCGCGACACTAGTGACAATGGTCTCCGGTTCGATAACGAATCCGCGGCCAACGGGATGACAGATGGGCGTTCTCGCTGAATCTAAGTCTGATTCGTAAAAATAATTGCTGAGCGTAAAGACGTTACTCTTTGGTCGACGGGAGCGCGTAAAAGAATGCCCGTCCCGTCCCGATGATGCCACAGAGGAAAACTATAATGGGGTGTGTCTAAGGACACGAGATCATCGGATTCGTCGAGGAAAGCCTTCGTTTAGGAAGTAAGGGAAATTGACGTTGCTGCTAATTGGTCAATCTCCATATCGGTGGTTAGAAAAAGATGGTAGCCGCCCTCGAGGGAAAGTTGCTAGTGGGAGACGTCGCTCGTTGAAAAATATGTCTCCCCTATCTTCCCGTAGTTGGGACAAAGACTGTTTGTCTGTTTGAAGGACTTTAGTTAACTAAACCTTAAGATTTATAACGGGCCCTCGGGCTAGCCGAACATGTACTGCGGAGACGCATCGACATCTGGCAATCATCTTACTCGAAGAATAGGGTCTGCGTGTGGCGAGCCACGGGACAGAAACCGTGGGAATGTTTACTGTCGCGTGTCGCCACGAATATTTCTTTTAAGGAGAGCTATAGAATTACTCCATACCTTTGTTAGGCAAAGCGTTCATCCCTTGACCGCGGCTACGTTGGGCGACAGACTGTCACCTCGAGCCAAAGCTCACCGTCACTAATCTCGAACAATTACAATCGGATTGAATAACTACAATAGTTTAGTTACAGTTATAGTAGACTTTAGATTGCAATGTTGCGGGGCTATCCAAAGGTTCCGGTGTCCTTTCATCTCCGACATATAGATATACATGTATATGTGACGAAATATACTAAAGCAATATTGACCCTTTGTCGCTGAAAGTATCAAACTACAAAACTTCCTTTCAAATTTTCAGAATAAGGAAATCAGGATCATGATAAATAATTGGAACATAATTAAAAATAATATATCTTCTCTATAAGATAATGAATACATTGGTTCATTTAATTTTTATGGATATTCAAACGCTTCTGTGAAATAAAACGTCAAGATTATAGAGTATAAAATTCATAGCTATGAAATAACTAAAACTCTGATGTATTATTAAAAATATACGTTAGGTTGTATGTAGTGATACATACAAAGATTACATGTACAAACCCATAATTAACACAATGCTACCGCAACCATTCTGCAATCTACCTTGCCCAAAACACTCTTCCAGTCACCTCCAAACTCTTCAATTCTCTCCACCTAACCACCCACAAACCATTCACAAACATGCAATTCCCGACAAAAGAAGAACTTATCGTCAGTTGTCCTTAACATCTCGTTCATTCATTTGGTCCCTATCCCCCTATTTCCTCCCACTGCGATGATCGCACTACATTTTTCCACGTCTCTATTCTATTCTCTGGATGATCTGAATTCTCGAGCAGTCGAGTGACGATTGATCTGTACAATTGATCGATTTCTTTTTACTACAGACATGCAAGAAATTCCGTGTTGGAGAGCGATATTGCGAGTTCGAGTGCCTGGACCATCTGAAGAACGTTACCAGAACTGGTATAGTTTATGTCGTTGATGATAAGAATTCCTCCACGACTCAGCAACAAGAGCTACTCTGGGTGATGAGCTTAATGGTGCTGTTGCGGCTATTTTAATTTTTCAACAAGGATCCAGATGGCGCCGTTGACGAAATTCTTTCATTATAAACGTCAACGATCAACATCAGCCATCAGGGAACGAAGAAGGTACGCTGTAACGTGTCTGAGTAATTATACCTCGAGGAGTACATACAGTTATGTAATGAAGATTCATATGTGAGTGTTTGTTTTCTTATTTCTTTTCCCTTTGTTTCATTTGAATGGATTTTTTTACTCAAAGAGCGAGGTAAGATTACGTCAGATACGTTTTTACATATGCTAAAAAAATGGAAAATGATGATGATGAATCAATGACACGTAGAAAATTATAATCTATTGTATTGCTGTTATCTAATGGTGTTGTAGTTGACTGTATGGTGGATGTATCTAATGGTGTTGTAGTTGACTGTATGTTGTTCAATATTGCTATGAAACTCTTCTGATTCATTGTCACTTATACGAAGGATGGAAGTATGCGAATTGGGAGAAGTCAGGTTGAGAGATGCAAGATTTATACGCTCGTTCTGTCAGTTATCCCAGTGTCTGTTACGCGATAGAAAATGAACGAACTGAATAATAAATGCATTATCGGCATGAAGATTGCTTGATGTAGGCCACCGCTTTTTTTCTATCCTTCCGATACCATTTTTCTTTTTTTTCTTTTTTTGCGAAACACTTTGCTAGTCGTGAGAAGCAGCAATTCCCTTCTGCGAATCAATTACGGTTCACGAGAAATTGTATTATAGCCTGGAACGTATTCAAATTATCTTCAATTATTCTCGGCTGTTTCCATTTCCATTCGTCTCTTACGTAAGTACTCGTTTGATGTACGTACATAGTGAGACAATAATCGTTAACACCTTTAATGTCTTCAGTATTATAGAATAAGACGCGAAAATACGTTGAAACCTGACTTTTAGATTCGCGAGACTCTATAAGGCTTCGAAAGTCTCTTGTTTCAGGCCGAATAAAAAATTGTAGATGAAGAATTACATTGCGAGGTCTGTTAAGGAAAATTTTAAATCGTATCGTTGTAATAGGATTATTTCAGAGAGGGAAATTACGTGTTGCGTGCGAAGCCACGAGCTTTCTTTCAGGCTAATATACATAATTGTCCTATCGAACTTTCCATCTAAACCGTTGCGCTCACACGTGGATTTTGCATTTCAATTTTCTTACTTACAGTCCAGTCCAGTGAGACCAAGTTAAATTTTTCAGCCCTCCGAGGTAGAATATGTTTTATAGAGAGACGTACAACGCCATGAAGGGGAGACAGATCAATAAATTGGGTTATCTTTAAATTACTGACAATCATTTCATCGACGCGGTTTCACCGACACCGAGTCCCCCGGCAACGTCTGTCAAAGCTTATTTACCGATACACTGAAATCAACCACAATCATTTTACCGACCTATTCCTTTGCTGACAGTTATTATACTCGCTGTCATATGTTATCGTTGATTATACATCTTTATTTACAAATTCGTTCCTGTGTATAACGAAACAAAGGAAGAAACGAAAATGATACGTTTCATGACGCATTGTTAAATTATTAATTAACGAGAGTTACATATCTACATGAATGCTTTGAAATGTCAGTTATAATTCATGAAAATGGATACAAGCCATTTTACTATACATAAATAGAATTATAAAGACATGTTACGTACTAATGCTTTTACGAAATATATTTCTGTATACGTTTGACGTTTCTGTATTATTCCTTATGTGCTTTCTGCTCTTGTGTTTAGCTCGTCGGAAGTAAAAATACGTTAAGCGAATCAGCTAATCTATTCGAGCGTTTCAACGGCTCAGTCTTCTCTTATGCAACTACCAAAAGAGAAGATAAGTCTTTGGTTATACAACATTTCATAACGTCCAAAGTAACGGGGCACTAATTAGTTGCAACTTTAAGACAGACCAGATATCAGTCATCGTCCGTAAATACATTTATTACGATCGTTTAAAGTTTAAAGAAACACCGTTATAAAGTCGTAATACGAGACAAAGCGAAGAGAAAGTAAACTGTTGGATATATGACAAAATAATTCTATTTTAAATAAGAGACTGGTCAGCGTGGTTATTTTGTTTACAAAATCAAACGAATTTAATGAATGTAATGGTAAGGAAGTAACTATAAGTGGCTGTTAAACTATTTTTATGCTTGAAAAGTAATTCGCAAAGTAATGTAAAGCAGTACTACTGAGTTGTACATAACCTCTTTCAGAATTTGTTCTTAACCTCTTGCTTCATAACTTCCTTAATTATACTCTTCAAACTTATTGACTACTTCGATGTTGTTACGAACAGAAACTGATAAAATATTAATCTTAAATATATATATATATATATATATGTCGGGTCACGATTCGAATTTTGGGCGCGCGACGACTCTTCATGTGGACTAGCCATCGTTTCACAAAGCCGAGATTTTATTTACACGTATATACAGCTTAACAAATAATAAGTACGACTAATAATAAGTCTAACAAACACTAAGCCTAATGAATAATACGATCTACGAATAATTAAATTAAATAATACTATTAGCAATGTTTGAGTTCAAACGAATCCACGGTCACCGGGATAACTCCTTACTAAGCGAAACTAACTTAGACGCAAATGCGATCGTCGTAAATTCTCGATGTATCACTCTCCAAGGCAGTCGCAAGAATGCCAGCCTCGTGGAGATTTTTCTCCCTGTACGATTGCATTTTGTTTTCTATATCCGTTTGGAAGCATCGAGAAGGTTCCAAACGCCGTTGCTAGGCACACTCGTTGGAAGCATCGAGAAAGTTCCAAACGCCGTTGCTAGGCAGTTTCTGCCTGGAGTTTTGATTACTAATACAATGTATGTACCATTGCATCGGCACCTCCGAGGCAACATCACACGTGGCTCGGCCCGCTCTCGAGGCCGCATGCCGCCACAACCACATTTCTCGGAAAACACATACAACCACTCCAGACCTCCGTTAGATAAAACATCCATCCCGTGACCGTGGCTACGTTCAGCGACCGATTGTCACCTCGAACCCAATCTCGCTTATTACAAATCTTAAGCAATTACAACTATAATAAAATCTAGGCTAAGGTACTAGAGGATGTTCCCAAAATTTCCAAGGAAAGGCTTCGGCTTTCCTTTCATCTCCGACACGGCCATCCTGACTATCACACGTCCTCGGGTGTACCTTCGTCAACAAAACAAAAGGAAACAAGATTAGTATCATTGTGATTAGCATTCAAAGTGCCAGTTGCATTCTGCGTGCTTTCAGTCGGGTCGTAATGACATGACGGACCATTCTCGATTTCACACCCAAATGGGTCTCATCCTTCGAATCGCACATACTCTCAAAGTTCGTTACATAACCAGCTTCGTAACACGATCGCTGTCAACACTAGACCGCCTCCAGCCTCGTGACATTGTCTCACTGCCGGTACTAGACCGCCTCCAGCCTCGTGACATCGTCGCTGTCGGTACTAGACCAGCTCCAAATCCGTGACATTGTCGCTGTCGGTACTAGACCAGCTCTAACCTCGTGACATTGTCGCTGTCGGTACTAAACCGGCTCCCAGCTTTGTGACATTTTCGCTGTCGGTACTAAACCGGCTCCCAGCTTCGTGACATTTTCGCTGTCGGTACTAAACCGGCTCCCAGCTTCGTGACATCGTCGCTGTCGGTACTAAACCGGCTCCCAGCTTCGTGACATCGTCACTTCCAGTGCCTGACCGCACTGAACTCCATCCCATGGCCGCACCTGGGCTCATATAATTCTACGATCCTCTGGGATCGGGGTACTCACATCGCCATGGTCACTGTTCTCGTCATCACAACAGACATCCAACTCCGCAGGAATGCAACTATCCGGCATTTTCCTTAACCTGTCATGACTGTACTTGTATGACCTTTTCCCATCCAGTGTTTTCAAGGTATATCGGTCTCCTTCCAGGACCTCCGATATTACAAACGGACCCCTGAATTTTGGATCCAGTTTTGTCTGGTTCCTTTCTTCATTTTGGCGTAGTACCAAATCACCGGGATTAAACCTAACTACTTTAGCTTTGGTTTTATCGAATCTCTCTTTGTCATACCTAGCACTAGTTTCCATCTCTTTTATTGCCTGTTGTCTTACACTGGAGATATCTATTTCTTTTTCCTCGATGTTATCAGGTAGTAATAAGTCATACGGTCTTGCTGCTCTACCAATCAATAACTCTAAAGGACTCGATTTGGTTACGCGGTTGATGGTGCAATTCAAAGCCAATTGCATCTCCCCGATCGCGTCTTGCCATGAACGCCCGGTCGTTTCTACCGTTGTGAACATATTTTTTAACGTGCTCATAACACGTTCTACTTGGCCATTGGCCCTACTTGCACCGGTCGCGATCAAATGAACTTTGATTTGTTTGCTTGCACAGAATTCTTGAAATTCCCGGCCCGTGAAACATCTACCCTGATCTGCTATTACCCGACAGGGACTACCGAACAAAAACACGGCGGACTTAAGTGCCTTGATAACGCTAAGCGAATCCAATTTGCGTGTGTGATGTAAGTGCACGAATTTCGTAAAGGCATCGATCAAGACGACGACATACTCTTTCGAGTCATTCTTGCCACTCAGCTTGCCCGTTATGTCCATGTGCACCGTATGCCACGGTATGCCGGTCTTAGGTATAGGATGCAGTTCAGCCTGTATTTTACCTGAACTAGCCTTCGAAACTCTACAAGCATGGCAGTTCTCGACAAATTTGCGAACGTACTTCGCCATTCCCTCGAACCAATAATACTCATAGAGCTTCTCGAGCGTTTTATCCCATCCTAAGTGCATAATTGACTGATGCACATGGTTGATGACGGACCATCTAAAACCTCTCGGAACAATGGGTAAGCAAAGGGTTCTGCCCTTTCGTTGTATTTTACGGTAAAGTGTACCGGATCGCAGTTCGTAGGTATTCGCGACATCTTCCGCGAGCTCTTCGTTCTGTAATTTATTAACGATTTCGGAGATTTGCGGATCGCGACGCTGCTCCGCCAACAGCCAATCTTCGGAGATCTCGGCCAGATTAATCTCTTTCTCTGCGACCTTGTCTATCATACGGCGATTCAAGTCTACGGGGTTTCGCGAAAAGAAATCTACGTGGGCCATTCGTTTACCCTCTCGATACATGATGTCAAAATCGAATGTTTGCAAGTAAGCCCACCACCTATAAACCCGGTCGTTTAAGTTTACTTTGTTGCTGGAGGCTTTCAAAGAATTACAGTCGGTAACTACTAAGAATTTCCGTCCATGTAAGTAGTGTCGGAAATGCTTGACGGCGCTTACTACTGCTAGTGTCTCCAGTTCGTACGAATGATACCTAGATTCCGCGGGACTGGTCCTTTTACTATAATATTCGATGACTCTGTTTTCCTTTTCGACTTTGTGCATTAAAATAGCTCCATACCCCTCCGAACTAGCGTCGGTATGTAGCTCTATGGGACGATTGGGATCAAATATCATTAACACCGGCGCGTCGGTCAGAACGGAAATTATCTGTTGTCTTATCTTTTCGTGCCTGTCCGTCCAAGTTACGTGCTTGTTACTAGAAGTGAGTGCGTACAAGGGTTTCATCACTTGTGAAAATTTAGGAATAAATTTTCGGAAGTAAGAGGCCAAACCTATAAACTGCCTAAGCTGTGTGACGGTCGACGGTGCAGGTAAAGAATTCAAAGCTTGTATTTTTCCCGGGTTTGGACGAACTTCTCCGTTACGAATTACATATCCCAAATAAAGTACCGACGTTTTCAGAAAAGAACATTTAGCGAAATTGAAAGAAAATCCGGCGTTTACGAGAGTGTTTAGTACAGTGTGCAACCTTTCTAGAGCTTGATCTATTGAGTCGGCGATTATTAGAACGTCGTCCAAATAAACAACGACATACGAATAAGCGAGGTCGCCTAAGGCCTTGAAAATGGCTCTCTGGAAAACGGCTGGTGCATTTTTCAACCCAAACGGCATCGTCACGTATTCGTATTGACCGTCGGGGGTAACGAACGCAGTATATTCCGTCGAGTTAGGATGAATGGGAATCTGATGAAATCCGCTAGCCATGTCCAGGCTAATGAAGTATCTCGCACTCTGCAATCTCGCGATTTGGTCAGCAATAAGGGGTAAGGGATACCGATCCGCGACCGTATTTTTATTCAGCGCCCGAAAGTCTACACACAATCTGTCTGAGCCGTCCTTCTTCTTCACGAGTATCATAGGGCTCGCGAACGGCGAATTACTAGGTTTTACGATTTGTGCTTTCATTAATTCGTCTATTCTCTCGCGTACTATTCTTCGCTCTTCCTCGCTAAGCCTGTAAGGACTTCTCTGCACGGTGACGTTGGGATCAATTAGCCGTATTTCCAACTGACCCGTACTGACGCGAGTACGCGGGAAACCCGTAATGAATGATTCTTTAAATTTTTCGAGAACAGAGATTAATCGATCTTTGTCGTTACCGATCACATCAGTGTCAACCTCGTTAATGTTGACCGCATCTTCCGCGACTTTACCACAAGCGTTAACGACCTTTGTTTTACAAATAACGAGGCTATTTTGCGTGATATTTACGTCGAATCCCTGGCTCAAAATCTCGCGACCAATCATGATGTCGTATTTTAGGTAATCGTCGGCAAGGACATGAAAAACTATCTCCAATGTAAGACCGTTAATACAAACAGTGGACAAAATCTGAAGTGTACTCTTAATACAAGTATTCCCGATCCCCCGCATCACTACCACATCGGTTATTCTTTTACCCGAAAATTTCGAGGCTAGGGACTCTTTGATTAACGAACACTCGGCCCCAGAATCAAAGTAAAATGGATACGACTCACCCAGATGGCTTAATCTACCAGCCGGAGCTTCCACTACACAGGAGTCGATCCGGCGTTCGTCAATGGAATCGTAGTTTCTTTTCCGCGATGATGGGCAATTAGGCGCGATATGTCCCTCCTCGTGGCATTTGAAGCAGGTCACCTTCGACGATGCGGCTGGTCGCTTTTCCTTCGGGTTTCGTATATCCTGCTCCTTCCCCGTTTGTATTTGCAGGCGACACTCCGTTCTCCTATGTCCGAGAGCACCACAGCGGTAGCACTTAATCCGAGGAACTGATAGCCTGCTTCGTTTAGCTTCAGGTTCCGTTAGTGAATTTCTTGGCGAAAATGTCGGCTGATCGTTGTAAGGGAGAATCCTCATTTCATCATGAAATTGGTCCTCCGTCCTGATATTATTCGCGAGCGTTAGTCGCCGAAAGCGTCGATCTTGTGAACTCAGTATATATAGGGCGAAGGCATTGATCACTTCGGGCATCGTTAGATCTTGCAACTTCATCTGCAGCATGGAGCGGAGGCGACTACCGTACGCTCCCGGGGATTCAGTCTCCGACGGTCGTTCTCTGGATATCCTTATTAACGCCGAAGCGGCTGTCTCTCTGCCACCAAAACGCGAAAGAAATTGTTCCTTAAACGTTGGCCAGGTAAGCTTTCCACCGCGCACCATTTGTGAAAGCCAATGCGCAGCAGGACCCCTTAGGGCGCGATTTAGAGCGGAAAGTAACGCACTATCTTGCATCGGGTGGTCTTTCAAAATCAAATCAGCATGAGAGCACCACGCGGATGGATCGGCGCCCGCACCTTCGGGGTCAAAACGTGGTAACGTTACATCCTTAGATTCCGTACTCGGTCTTTGCACCTCCGGTTTGTGCGCTAGCGTCTGAATTAACTCGCGCATAAGGACCATTTGCTCTTGTAGCACTTTAAACGGTTCTGATCCCACTTCTGATGTCGGGTCACGATTCGAATTTTGGGCGCGCGACGACTCTTCATGTGGACTAGCCATCGTTTCACAAAGCCGAGATTTTATTTACACGTATATACAGCTTAACAAATAATAAGTACGACTAATAATAAGTCTAACAAACACTAAGCCTAATGAATAATACGATCTACGAATAATTAAATTAAATAATACTATTAGCAATGTTTGAGTTCAAACGAATCCACGGTCACCGGGATAACTCCTTACTAAGCGAAACTAACTTAGACGCAAATGCGATCGTCGTAAATTCTCGATGTATCACTCTCCAAGGCAGTCGCAAGAATGCCAGCCTCGTGGAGATTTTTCTCCCTGTACGATTGCATTTTGTTTTCTATATCCGTTTGGAAGCATCGAGAAGGTTCCAAACGCCGTTGCTAGGCACACTCGTTGGAAGCATCGAGAAAGTTCCAAACGCCGTTGCTAGGCAGTTTCTGCCTGGAGTTTTGATTACTAATACAATGTATGTACCATTGCATCGGCACCTCCGAGGCAACATCACACGTGGCTCGGCCCGCTCTCGAGGCCGCATGCCGCCACAACCACATTTCTCGGAAAACACATACAACCACTCCAGACCTCCGTTAGATAAAACATCCATCCCGTGACCGTGGCTACGTTCAGCGACCGATTGTCACCTCGAACCCAATCTCGCTTATTACAAATCTTAAGCAATTACAACTATAATAAAATCTAGGCTAAGGTACTAGAGGATGTTCCCAAAATTTCCAAGGAAAGGCTTCGGCTTTCCTTTCATCTCCGACATATATATATATATATATATATATATATATATATATATATATGTACTACTTACTCAAACTATGGATCACATAACCTATACAAAAAAAAAAAAAAAAAAAATTATTGTACACTATAAAGCAAGAGGTTAAATCTTTAATCTGTTAAGAATTAAATTTTTTATTGTAACTGCGAAAATTATAAAAGTACCAAGCGAAGCAAGTACGGAATATATGCGGAATATGAATCGCTCAACTAACCAAAGAACGGCACAGTGACAAAATTAGTAAAGTAAAGACCACAAATATTACAACATTATATTCTACCACAAAATAATTCTCTATACAAAAAAGGTACACAACGAATCGATTTTTCACAACGATAAGAGTCAACAGAACCAATCAAGACCAGACGAGACTCTCATAAGACAACGATATCAGAGGGATCAAATCAGCGACTTCAATCTATGTTACAGAGTATAGTTATCAAGAAAAATTGCTCTTTTCATGAAAAGTATGGTAATGATACTCTTATAACACATTGTATATCTGGCAGTCGGATGTGCCCGTGGCCATCGGAAATGTAAAGACGACGCTTTTAGAAAGTGATAGCGCCATCGCGTATTAAAAACGCGTTAGAAGAAGGACGGTTTCGCTATCCAAGGCGAATCGAAAAGTGTGCGTGTTGCGAGAATCAGAGTTGATCGAGACGTCGAAGCATAGAGTCGTTAGAATTGAGTTGCGAGTGTTGTCGAGTGTTAGAGTTGCTAGTGAGAGAGAGAGAGAGAGAGAGAGAGAGAGAGTTACCAAATAGTTGTCAAGTTATTTGTTGTAAATACGAGCGTTGCATTTAGTTTTCCTGTTAATCAAACATCGTTTCTCTGTCTAACTAATATCTGTATTTTCAATCCATTATTAATATATTCCGATATTACAAGTGGGGGCTCGTCCGGGATTGAATAAGACAGAGAAACGATACGATTTAACGGAGCTATTTCTGCGGGAGTAGAAAAGAATAGAATAAAATGGCAAACGTTGAAGACGAACGATTGTCGGGTGAAGAGGATTTGACGCTGGAGGAGCTGAGGAGTAAGCTCGCACAGATGAATCTGCCTATATCCGGTGCGAGATCAGTGCTGGTTGCCAGGTTGAACAGAGCGTGCAAACCTGGTCGATCTACTCCTAAGGATTCGAAGCGTGGCGAAGAACCAACAAACCAGCGAGATCTAAGAAGCAAGCAGAGAGCCGAACGCAGTCAAGAGGGAGAGGAAGACCTCGAGAAGCTGAGGACGAAAGAGCTGAGAGCGCGTCTCGTTAGCTTGGGGTTGAAGGTAACGGGAAGAAAATCCGAACTACGCGCGCGGCTACAGGCGGCCCTAGAAGGAGACGATGTATCGTCGGAAGAAGAGAGCTCCGACGAAAGTGAAGGCGAGGACGATAAACAAGGCGCGCGAGAATACAGGAGAGGCACGCGAGCGGTGTATCAGGACCGCGATGAGTAGCAGCAGAAGGTATGCGTCGGTTCGATGTTGAGTCTTAAAGACGTGGAAGACTCATTAGAGAAATTCAGCGGGGATGATCTGCTGAGGGTAAATCAGTGGGTGGAAGACTTCGAGGAAATGGCAGAAGTGTGGGGTTGGTCAGACGCCCACATGGTGGCCTATGCTAAGAAATTACTCGCAGGCTCCGCTCAGGCCTTCGTACGACAAAAACGATGCGCGAAGTCCTGGGCAAAGCTAAAAAAGGCGTTGAGGAATGAGTTTGAAAATGTAGTAAGCGACCAACAGATACATGGCGAGTTATCCCATAGAAAGAAGAAAGCAGATGAGAGTCTGCAACAATATATGTATCACATGTGCGGGATTGCAAAACAAGGAAGGGTTGATACGCAATCCTTGATAGACTACATTATTCAAGGCATTCCCGACGAGGTCGCGAACAAGACTGTGCTATACGGAGCCAGGAATATCGAGCAATTAAAAGAGCGTTTCAGGCGCTACGAAGCGATAAAAAGAGATATGGAGATGAGGACGAAATTTGAGGAGCCGAAGAGTAACAGGGTAAAGCCGGTGGCGAAGCTGTCCGAAACCGAGAGGAACAAGGAACCCGGTCGATCTGGAGATGCGAGGAAGACGCGATGCTACAATTGCTTCAAATGTAGGGAGTACGGACACATCGCATCAAGTTGCGACAATTTGGGTGAGCCCTCAAAAAAAGTTTACAGCGTGTTTCGGTCGTTACAAACAAGGCGTGGTAAGGATGTTAAGATGGAAAATTTCAAATTGAGCGCGTTGATAGACACCGGTAGTGAGCTGACTCTAATGCGAGCAGATCAGCATGTGAAAATCGGAGCGCCCAGATTAAGTCGGGAAATCGTTGGATTTGGCGGTGTCGGTTCCGGAAGGAATTTTACGCTCGGGAAATTTTCCACGAACATTATTATAGACAATGAGTCGTACTGTATAACCATACACGTAGTTCCAGACACAGTGATGCAACATTCGCTTATTATTGGCGCAGACTTTTTGGACACTGTTGAAATAAGTATAAAAGGGGGAGAATCTTTTATTAGTAGAATAAAGGACGAAAATCCCGATGAGTGTCCGGAAGTCCTCAAGATAGATGTAGAGACACAGGCGAGTGAGATAGATTTGTCACACGTTAAGGACATGCAACATAGGCTAAAAAGAGATTTGAAGAGAACCAAAGCATTGCTAAGAGACGCTCAAACGATGCTGGAGAGATCGAAAGGTGACTCGACGGGTAAAGCAGCTTTACGACAGCTGAAGAACCAGTTAGAAGATGCAGAATGCGCTAGAGCAGTTGCAGTTAAAGCGAAACAGGCACTGGAGCAAGAACCGAATGAGACGCAGGCTTCGTTGCAGGAAGTACTGCGGCAACGTTCCGAAGCAGAAGATCGTGTTAATGTAGCTAGTCGCGAACGAACTGAGCTACTGTCGCAATTGGAAGAAAATAAAGAAGAGTTAGCAGAAGTTTTGAAGAAGTATCGGGCAGCTGTGCAGCAAGTGTCGGAGGAACGGAGAATAGTGGCAAGACACGTGGTGATTGGTAAAGTGGACCACGAGATGGTGTCCTCGTCGGATTCTTGCGGCCAGCAGGAGGACTTAGCGAACATCACGAGGAGGAAGAATCTGGCTAAACAACAGCAACAGGATGTTGTTGATGATATTTGCGAATTTACTGAGAAGGATAGCGTTGCGGGTGCGAGGGTTGTTTCAAGTTTTCGGATAGACTCGAAGAGAGTGAATGCAAGGCGAACGAAAAGACAAGGGAAGTCGCACGTGCGGAATCCCTCCAATAATATCGATATACAGAGGATGTGGATGACGAGGACGACGATGGGATTGTCGAGGACACGATGAACGTGAAGACCTTCGAAAAAGAAGAGATCATAGTCTCGGTAGATGGTAAGTTGTTAACGTCTTCCATGTACGAACCGAGCCTACGAAAATGTCACGATGCTGCCACGACGATCAAAGCCCCTGACAAGAGTGAAATGGGTAAACAAACAACGGAGAGGAAGATAGAGGAAGAGCGAAAGAGGAGCAGTAGCATCGAGGACGAACAGGCCGCGGTGTTCCAAGAGGAACGAGATCAGCTGCGTGCGGACGCAAAGAGACGGATTGAGGAGATCCAAATCCGAAACAAGCGGGCGTATAACAGGAGACGCAAGAAGGCGACAGCATACAGGACGGGAGATCTAGTGGCAATCGAGAGGATGCAGAGGGGTCCCGGGCTAAAGCTGCATCCGAAGTTTCTTGGACCGTATCGGGTGATAAAAGTCCTGCGAAATGACCGATGCATAGTGCAGCGAGAGGGGGAGCACGAAGGGCCACGTACAACTTCCACGGCAGCCGATCACATGAAATGGTGGAATGCTGACGATAGTGATGTAAGTGCGAGCGGCGATGATGAGCACATCTGAGGGCAGATGTGATTGTCAGGAAAGGCCGATTGTAATATCGTAGAATAGCTTTGATTGGAGATCGGCTGAAAATAGAAAAACCGTGTACGTCGTGTTTCTGTGGTTCGTTTACATTTAAGAGTGCCTACGTGACTAAAGGCACGTAGTTGGTAGTTCTTACATAGGTATGAGGGAAACAATAGACAACGTTAGAAGAAGGACGGTTTCGCTATTCAAGGCGAATCGAAAAGTGTGCGTGTTGCGAGAATCAGAGTTGATCGAGACGTCGAAGCATAGAGTCGTTAGAATTGAGTTGCGAGTGTTGTCGAGTGTTAGAGTTGCTAGTGAGAGAGAGAGAGAGAGAGAGAGAGAGAGAGAGAGAGAGAGAGAGTTACCAAATAGTTGTCAAGTTATTTGTTGTAAATACGAGCGTTGCATTTAGTTTTCCTGTTAATCAAACATCGTTTCTCTGTCTAACTAATATCTGTATTTTCAATCCATTATTAATAAATTATAATTAATCGAACAAAATTACACCTTTAATATATTCCGATATTACATTACCGTGATGTAATATTTATCATGCTTATTTTGTACGTAAAACGAATCGTTGGAATATTCCCGAAGCTAACGAAGCATTTCCCAAAAGTTAAACCGAAGAGATTAACGCGAATAGTTAAGTGAAATTTTTCCATTAACTTGCTGACCAACCGGCAAATAAAAAATCATAAAAATTGTTTCAATGTGTTGAGGTCACGCATAACTTCTTTTTTCATTGACGATTACCAAACAGGTAAAATTTCGAAATTGTACGAAGGCCACGTGACCAGATCGTATTGGAATTTGAAGTGCATGGAAAAAGACAACTCGAAGTACAAACCTTGAGCTGTACTACTCGAAGTACAAACGTGAACTAATGGATGCAGAAAAGCAATTAACGCCAAACATCCGAACAGCATCTTGGAGCCCGTCATTGTTCTGAAATAAAAGAAGTGACGAATTAAAAAGACGCAGGACTAATAATAATAAAGGAAACTTAGTTCGTATTATAAATTGAATTTACATCAGAAAAGAAGCACGATCAAGCGAAACAGATCGTAGAAATGACAAATATCATCGATATACGTTTCAGTGTAATTTCACTTTTGAAAATTATTTAGTTTAATACGATCGTATTCATCGCTCCGAAACTTTCATTGTGCTGCAATTTGTGCTGCGTCTTTTTAATTTCTCTATCTTTCTGTGTTTTCGGAAAAATTACTTGAAAGATTAAGAATTGCTTGCCTTATTTTATTTTCGATTAGTTAGGATTTGATTATTCCAGGTAAGGTTTATTATTTATAACAGGTTTTATCACTTGTTTATTATTTAGGAGTTTGTTATTTTAGGATTAGTACCTTTTAGGATTTCTTATCCTTCGAGTTTCTGTTTCAGATATCTAGGTCTATTTCAAGATGTTTTATTACATTAGGATTATTTATTCGATTAAGATAATTTAAGAGTTTCACAATGTACAAAGAAATAATCGCGTGAAATTTAGATTTATGCTTTAAACGTATTAAACACGCGGTAATTTCAATGTCTATAGCCTCGAACGTGTTCTGATTAGTTGTGTCATTGTCTGTGACATTGAAATCACAAAAATCCATTGCAAGTGTGCTGTTGTCACGTAAAATAACAAAATAAAAAAAGGAATTTGAGGTAAAAAATAAAAAAAGAAAACTTTATTTTTTTTCTAACATCAATACACTTTACAATTTACTTCCGAACTCTAGGCGTGACTTTCTAAGACTGACTCTTATGATTTTACTTTCGATCGGATCCGATTACTTTCTTTTGTCACCCCTCAACATCCCCACCGTCCATGCATTTGCTAGGCGTCCGCGATCGTTGCCACGTGCTCTTTCTTCTAGAACCTTCGGTGGAAGGACCGTTGGGATGTTGATGGTTCATTAGGCACTTCAGCGATATACATTGTCGCCGAGTGCCGCCACATCTTTATCTCTATCGTCAGTCCGTCGGATTTGAAGTATGCCGGTCGTGACATACCCCCCTGGTTAGATTGATCTTGGTCCTCTAAGATCGTAGTAGAATGGAATTATTTAAATGTAGATCAAAGGATATGTTTATGCTTTTTTTTTCAGGAATCGCTATGAATTGATTTTCTGCATGTTATGGTACAAAAGTTATTTCGTTAATCTTAAATATAGCAATTTTACAATATTTGTTAGTGTTCGAGAAGCTAATAATTTCAGAGGCGTAATCATGTTGTAGTTTTCGATCGTGAATTGGTTGGGTTTGTTTACAAAGCGTAATTCCTATCCCGTGAATTTAAGGCAACTAATTAAGGGTATTGTTACTAGTGCTAGGGTCAGCATTATCCTGAAAAAAGTACGCTTTCAATCGGTTACCATGTATCTTTTTCTTAGCATTGTCGATAGAAATAATGTAATAAGGAGTTTTCACATCGTTAATTCTGTAGGGTCCTAACCATTCAATGTCCAACTTATCTCTTTTATGGTCGTTGTGAATTAAAACAAAGTCTCCTTTCCTAAACACAGTCTGAGTTTTAACAATCTTTCTTTCTTGGTCTCGCTTGTATCGTTGCTTATTCTGAATAAGTGTTTTGTGAGCTGTTTCCCAATATTTATTCAACTGTTTTTGCCAAAGTGAGTACATATCATCATAGGTAAGTGTGGGAAATTTGGATATTGCGGAAGGTAAGTTAGCTTTTCGCCCAAAGGTCAATTCAAAGGGAGAGAATCCTGTTCCTTCATGTTTCGCGGTGTTGTACCCTAAACAAATGAAATTAAGTACTTCATCCCATTCTTTGTCATTGTCGTGTAATGCAGTACGAATTAAATCTTTAACTGAGGCATGCGTTCTTTCGAGGGATCCGTTACTTTGTGGGTGAAATGAAGTTGTTTTGATGTGTTTGATTTTAAAAGCTTCTTCAAATTTCGTCATTAAATCACTAACAAAATTTTGTCCCTGATCTGTTAGGATCGTTTTTGGTGCCGAAAATATGTAAATATAGTGTTCAATGAGCGCGTTAATTATGGATTCAGTTCGTTGCGTTTTAAGGGGAACTAGTATCAGATATTTCGTAAGTTCATCGTGTATTGAAAGTATGTATTGGTTTCCGCGTTTGGTTTTCGTCATCGGTCCTATGATGTCCATAGCGATTTTGTCGTTAGGGTTAAGTGGCGTGTCTGAGATTTGTGGGGATTCTTTGGGTCTGATACGTGTTAGTTTCTCCTTTTGACATGTGTCGCATGTTTTCACAAAGTTTTCTACTCTTTCTAAAAGTCCGGAAATTTTGAATTTATCCTTGATCCGTTGATACGTTTTCTGTATCCCTAAATGTCCTACGGTGTCGTTATGGTTTTCCTTTATTGCTTGTATTATTTCGTTTTCGTCTAGTTTTAAGATGGGATTAGGTGCATAAGTAATTTTCTTGTACGTGTCGTTAAAATATATTAGCATGAGTTTAATCTGTGTTTTCTCTAATTCAGTGAAGTCGTTATTTCCTATGCCGATTTTTGTTGTATCTTTAAGAATTTTGTAAAGTCTTCTGATCCAAAGTGTCTCGTCGTATTCTCCTAAGTCGTTTCGAGTTAATTGGTAAAATGTTTGGTCATTTGGTTTAATTTCTAAGAGTTTCGGATTCTCGTTGTTGTCTTTCCATGCGTTGAATGAATTAGTGTGATCAATTACTAGGTCGAGGTTAACTACTTCGTCGCGAGTTACTGCGTGAACTCTAGATAAAGCGTCTGCAGCTGTGTTATCTTTACCCTTTGTATATTCGATTTCATAGTCATATTCTTCGAGTCTAAGTCTCCAACGAATCAGTCTGCTAGAAGGGTCTTTGCAATTGTGTAGCCACTTAAGAGCTTGGTGGTCGGTTCGAATAATGAAGCGTCGTCCTAACAAATATTGTCTTAATCTTTTCACGGCCCATACGATGGCTAAGAGTTCCTTTTCTGTCGTGGTATAGTTTCGTTCGGGTGGATTCAGTGTTCTTGAAATGTAACAACAAGGATGACCGTCTTGCGACAGTATTGCTCCTAGTCCTTCGTTACTTGCGTCGGTAGTTAAGGTAAAGGTTTTGTTAAAGTCTGGATAAGCTAATATTGGGAAATTACAGAGTTTGTCTTTTAAAGTATCAAAGCTAATCTGGTGTTTGTCAGTCCAATGGAATGGTGTGTCCTTTTTTGTTAAGTCTGTAAGGCTTTTCGCGATTTTGGAAAAGTTTCGAATAAATTTGCGATAATAACCTGCTAAACCTAAGAATGATTTCACGTCCGTGGCATTGCGGGGTAATCGAAAGTTTTTTACAGCGTCTAATTTCTTGGGGTTTGGTTTGACTCCTTCGGATGAAACTACATGGCCTAAGTATTCTAATTCCGGTTTTACGAATTCACATTTGTCCGGTTGCAATTTAAGTCCTAATTCTCTGAGTCTCTGAAATACTATCGCGAGGTTTTCGTTATGTTCTTGAATCGTTTTTCCGAATATCACTATGTCATCCAAATAAACAAAGCAGTATTTTCCTACAAGTCCAGCTAAGGCTCTGTCCATTAATCTTTGAAAGGTAGCGGGTGCGTTTTTAAGTCCGAATGGCATTCGATTGAAATGAAAATGCCCTTGCGGTGTCGAAGAAGCGGTATATTTTTTAGATTTCTCGTTCATTGGAATTTGATGGAATCCTGAGGATAAATCAAGCGCCGAAAAGAATTTTGCGTTTCCTAGTTGTGTTAAAATGTCGTCTATATCAGGTAAAGGGTAAGCGTCTTGTTCTGTGAGTTCATTTAGTTTCCTGAAATCGATAACTATCCTCCATTTCTGTTTTCCTGAGGCGTCTAATTTTTTCGGAACTACCCATACCGGAGAGTTATAAGGGGATTCGGATTCTTCTATAATATTTTTCTTCAACATGTCTCCTATTTGTCGCGAAATCTCGTCACGGTGACATTCCGGTGGTCTATACGATCGTGTGTTAATAATTTTGTCTTTGGTTAACGAAATTGTGTGCTGAGTTAAATTAGTACAGGGTAAAAGATCGGTTTCTAAATTAAAGATGTCAATATAATGAAGGATAATCTTTTCGATGGTTTCACGGATTGGTTTTTCAATGTGATCTGTTCTCACTAGACTTTTTAGTTTTGATACGTTGGAAAAGTCATGAGAATTTTGAATATTGCTAGAAATTTCAACGTTTTGCTCACCAGTGTTGATAAAACATACTTTAGTTGGTTTGCCTTCCAAATAGATTGTTTGAACTCTGTTTTCTCCAGGAGTCAAATGTATTGGTTTCTGAAATAAAATGGTTTTGTCGTTTAATCGGATTTTGTCATTGGATATTGAATAGTTATACTTCTCTAAACATGGTAGCCCAATGATTCCGTCTTCGATAATAGGGAAATTGTTCGGTACTATGTGAAAAATGTGATTTTGTCCAAAAATTCGTTTCGTTACGTATTCGTTAGTTTCGTATTTGTCTCGTCCCATAGAAAATTTTTGTTTAGGCCCTATTTGTATCGCGTTGACAGTTTTGTTACGTTTCACCAGGTTTATCCCTGCTCCTGTGTCGACCAGAAATACTCGCTCTTCGGTTCGGGTTGACAAAGGTATTGCGAGTAATCTTCCCGTGGCGATGTTGACTCGTATGTCTCGTACGGTTCGTCCATCTCCTGGTTCGATGTTGTTTCTTGTATTTCGTCCCATTCCTGGACTGCCTGAATTCTTGCGGGTGGTCGATCGCGCTGGCTCGGTGGTAGAAAATTTTGACACTTGTTGGCAATGTGTCCCAGCTTTCCGCACTTGAAGCACTTCATCTGTGCGCGTTCAGCAGGTGATCTATTTTCTACTTGGTTAAATGTAGCAGGTTTCTGAGCTACTGGCGTGTTAGGCGATCTTGATGGTACATTAGATCGTCTTACCTGCATATGCTGGTTGTCGGGGCGATTACTAACCGAAGGTAAGCGATTACATGACCAATTAGGTTGTCGTTCTTCTCGCAAGTAGCGTTCTACATCGGCTGCCTTTTTTTCAGCTTCCGGAAGATTCAAGGGTTCACTGCTTAATAGTATTCGCCCTATGTCGCGTCTGAGTCCCTTTAGGTACACACGAACAGTCTTCTTCGTGATTTCTTCAGTCATAATTTTACGTGTTAGTGGTTGTGGGTACTCATTGGTTACTGCGTACAGCAAACGGTTGAGTATTCTTCTAAACCGAATATTAAAACTTTGCACTGATTCCTCGCGTCCCTGTCTCAACTCTCGTAATTGTTCTTGGTACTCATCCGAAGTCACTTGTGCTGCTAAGTTATTTCTCAGTGCGTCGTACAGATCACTGTAACACTCAATAGGAATGTTGCGAATACTTTGGGCTGCTTTCCCCACGATTTTTTCCACTTTTATTGCTTTTAGCAATAGATCTTGCTCCATACAGCGATCCTTCATACTTCTCACTTCTTTGATGAAGTCTTCAACTCCTACATCATCATCTCCGTTGAGCGTTGGGATGTAGCGTATTGCATCCTTAGCTCGTAGAGTGGGAGGAGCGGGCGAAAAATAGCCTCTTTCTTCCACCTCGGGTTGTTCGCTGTCGAGGTGGACAGGTGGGGTGTCTGAAGCTGCTAACCCTGACAGTTTGCGTGCTTTTGCCATATTCACAGTACGATTGATTGCTGTCGACGCACTTTCATTGTCTTCGGTGATAATGGAAGCAAATTCATCGGTCGCAGGGGATCCGAACCCAGTCCGTAGCGCTGCGACGGTTTTCCCGAGATTCTCGATTTCTGCTGCCCTGTGTCTGTTCTCTTCGTCATTTTGCATAGACAAATGTAACATTTCCTCTCGTAAAAGGGCAATGTTCTCGTTCTGTTTTTGAATACTGTCCCATATTGCTCGCAACATTGGGTCAGTTGAGGTTGAAGTTTGAGATTCGTTTGCCTTAGACATTATTGCGCTGATTTATAATTTTCAGACGAAGACGAGTCTTGGCTACTGAAGCTAAATTTTCTTTCACGGTAACGTACACAGGAATTCAGTTTACCTTTTATTGTTACTTCACTTGGTTCGTGATAGTTACTTTGTTGTTGCGGATGACCGTAGTCCCAAATAATTCGATCTTCCGTAGATGATGAATGTCTTTTGGTTTCCGAACAAACACTTTTCACTATCCTGGCAGGATCGCCAAAATGTCACGTAAAATAACAAAATAAAAAAAGGAATTTGAGGTAAAAAATAAAAAAAGAAAACTTTATTTTTTTTCTAACATCAATACACTTTACAATTTACTTCCGAACTCTAGGCGTGACTTTCTAAGACTGACTCTTATGATTTTACTTTCGATCGGATCCGATTACTTTCTTTTGTCACCCCTCAACATCCCCACCGTCCATGCATTTGCTAGGCGTCCGCGATCGTTGCCACGTGCTCTTTCTTCTAGAACCTTCGGTGGAAGGACCGTTGGGATGTTGATGGTTCATTAGGCACTTCAGCGATATACATTGTCGCCGAGTGCCGCCACATCTTTATCTCTATCGTCAGTCCGTCGGATTTGAAGTATGCCGGTCGTGACACTGTCATGCAATGTGGATGTAATTGGGTTTTTTGGGGTTAGGTTGGGGTTAGGTTGTATCATCTGATTTGTACAGTACTGTTTTAACGCAAGGACAGGAAAGTTATTATATATTTCCCGTCCATTATTTGAATCGTTGTGAAGTGTAACGAATTATATTCGATTCGAGGAGATGTTAATGAATTAGCCATTTCATATGTAATTACATGGAAATAAAAATCATTGCAAAAATAATTGATCTAATGACAACGGAATTTCCAATATTTTTTTGTTTCGTCACATCTTTTTCGTAATATATCTTTTATAGGTACGTGATTTATTAATCGTTCGAATGGAAATAATTATTCGTATAATATTCAAACGATTCTAGCCATAAAATAAATTAAAACGATACCTGTCAATGATATGCAATCTGCGTATGACGTCAACCTCGATCTATGCTTATACAAGAAATTTTATCAATCAATGACTAGATATACAATAATCAAATATTATAAAATTTCCTGAAAACCTTTAGGTGTTAATATCTTTAATATTTGCAAGTTATTGTTTAGCGCTAATTAGTTAGAATGTAACAAGTGGTGTACCAGAATTGAGATAATTAAGCCACACGAACAATCTTATTTAGATCTTTTTAATTTTTTAATTCTCTTTTGCTCTAATACTTCGTAAAATTAATCTTCATTAGCTACTACACTTCATAGAATAACAAGAGATAATTTTTCTTATATAACGTTTCATTCATAAAATCTATCATTAAAGTATATCTTCATAAAAATATCATTCCATACTAACGGTATATTTGGTGTCATACGAGATAACAGTTACCAGTGATGACATATGTAACTTTATAAAGATATCTCGTTTTATTATATATTAAAAGAATGTACTCATTGCTGCTATATTTCAGATGAAAAAAAGGCGGCAACGATTTTACAGTAAAATCGTTCGTTTACAACTGATTCATTTACATTTCATGATAATACTGTGCATTCTGAATATGCTATGATTTGGTTTAAAATAATAAATAGTCCATTCTTGCATACTATTGCTCCAGCTTTACTTGTATTTTCGATATTGGTATAAATAGAAAGACAATTAATGTCGTTCGAGTCTATTTTCGGATCATTTATATTACGTTTAATCCATATAGTTATCATATGAGACATAGTATCGTAAAATTTGGAAGAATAAAACGTTCGTACAGGAAGTACATTTTATAAGAACTCCAACAAATCTGCGTGTGCACCTAAAATACAAACTGATAGTGATAGTGATTGTTCATAAGTTTATATACATTATCTAATGTCAATCGAAGGTATCAATTCTTTTTCTCCATAAGAGTACTTTTTCATTTATATGTGTTCAAAAATACATGTGTTCAACCGTGAAGCATATGTCACCTACAACGAAAAAGAGTTTTCCTATACTTAATATTTCCTTTATATACCTATGAAAGTCTATTCTTCGCGTAGTATGAAATTATGAATAAATCTGGAATATTGTTCAATCTGAAAAGAAAAATAACTTATTGACATCATTCATTGATACGAGATTCAGAATGTTTGTTTTGTCTTGCAGAAAAAGAAGGCAGCCCTCCCTTTCTTTTAATGTGAAATAGAAAGCGAAAATTTGAAAACAGATTTTTTGGAAATTTACTTGCAAATATCGTTTTCAATATCGTGATTTTCTTCCCAATGGTACTGTACTTTCAAATTTTCCAGTATCCCTCTAAAAACAAAAAGTCGAACCTCGTTATTGTTAACGTAGGCATTACAAGGAAGAGAAGTATTAGAAAGCAGCTCCTTTTTATTATGGATTTCTTTATAATCATGTAAATAAGAAATTCCGGAAATTTTTTCCTCAAGAATTTAATTCTTGTGTTTTGATTGATAATTATTACACTGCATACTAACTTTTCGCATACTGTTCGCGTCTAACAGTTTCCTAATAATAACTACTTCAAAATTACATATGTTCTTGCACGAATTCAAAAGTACGTATGATACAATTACAATTGATTCTAAAATAATAATTATTTAAAGATATTAAGATACTAATTAAACGTTTCACTGTATTTCAAAATCTGGAACAACAAATTTTTATTTATAAAAAATGAAACTGTCTTTATATATTCTTTGTCACGATGCTATTTCTTATTACCGTGTCGACATTTTTTAAAATTCATTTTGTTATCTCTACGCAATAGGAAAATTCATATACTGCTTAATATTTTTTGCATATTATCCATCCACCGCATGATATCTTCTGAAAAATCAAAATATTAATGTTATATTATTACAATGCTTCTTAAATATCAATTTTTGACAAATTTGAAATCCAATATATTTTGCACAATTATTATTTATCAAAAAATTCCAAGTTAGTAACTTTCTTTTCAAATGGCAAATAACATATACTTTGACTTACCTGTAAGTTTTTGTTCCTAATCATCATTTCCTCTTATAGAACATCATTATTGTTCTTATAATTACTACCAGTGTCATAGATATTGTAGTGGCTACAACTGAATTAATAGAAAATGATAAATAACTGTGTATAACACTAACACATAATTGTGTATAACAATGACAGATAACTTTTACTTACATATCAGTCGATAAGGGATTACTGTGATATCCTGTTGATGTTTCTTAAGGCACTTGATTAGGTGCGATACGGTATCATTCCTTATGGTATACTGTAGATAAGTATTTTAGAAAATAACAAGAATAAATCTAAATTATTCAGAGGTTCCAGTTTCGGCTTAGACATAAATACAGGACCATTTGCAAAGAAGAAAGGGTGCGTTTCTACAGCCTCGTTATAGTAACCATGAATACCAATCTCTGAATTACTGGTTACTAAACATAAATATCCTATAAAATTTAATATATTTCTTTAATTTTTAATACATACATGAGTTAGTAGTTCTAAATTATGAATCATCCTACCTGTGATATTACGCTTTTCCTTATAATATCATCACTCGAGTGAACAACATTAAGATCATGTAAACCATGTCATCCTATCTTACTGTGAAGATACTTAGTTATGTTATCTAACATTATAAAAATATCAACAAATTCAAGTCCTTTTATTCACATCACATGGCCACGACGATCTGGTTCTTCGTTATATAATGTTCTAAAATTTGTCGTATATATAGGATGTACAAACCGTGATATCAAGGTATCAGTTCTTCCTTCCCAAGGGACAGTTTCATTAAAATTCTGATAGAATTAAAAATTAATTATTAATATTCTAACAATCATATATGTTAAATACGTTATAGTCAACGATATATACCTGAGCGAATGTAGGGGTGATTCCTTGATAATTATAAATGTCATCAGCCCACATCATTGTGCCACTTCTTTGTACTCCAGCCTCTAGATTAACAGCCTAAACAAACATACGAAATTTTATAGAAGCTGTACAAAATATAGTATATATGCGCAATATTGAAGCGTTCAAGGGGATATAAAGGTAATGTACATCACATACACGTGTACTCTCATGCAACAAAATACAATTAGATTTAATAGTATAAGCTCTTTTATTCATCATAATAGATTGGAAATTTAAGTGTCTTACGAGGGTGAGTAAAAAGTTACCCGCTCTGTCGGTGTAGAATTTATTTTAAGCAATTGTCAAAAAAGACATACATCATTTTTTGACATAATCACTCGATTTCTGTATACACTTTGTCCATTTGCCGAAGGACCTTTATATTTTCTCATTAAAAAATGTTTTGGGCTGAGCTGCGAACCACGAATGCATCGTCGTCTTCACCTTTTCATCAGCTTTTTCGGCATCCATCTCGCACAAACTTTTTAAAATCCAAATCTGTCGTGTACTATTGCATAAGCAGAGCCGTGGCTGATTTGCAAATGATTTGCCACATTATCCAGTGTCACTCGTCTATTCCATAGAGCATAAGTTCATGAGCACGTTCAATGTTGTCATCGTGGATGTGGACGGGCGTCCAGCTGTTTTTTCATAACACTTGTGCGATCTTCTTTGAACTTTTGTGCCCATTCAAACACACTTCGTGACAAAACACTTTCTCCATAATGTGCATTAAATCTTTGATAAATATAGGCATCAAACATAACCTCCGACCACAAGAAACGAATCACAGCATCCTGCACTGTTTTCCTGCAAATCACCATTGCAAAGCGCCATTACTCGCGCAACGGTCACAAACGAATTGACGTAACACAAAGAAACCTGCGCAGCAGCACTGAACAGATATTGACGTCATACGAAGAGTGCAGATGGATCAATACGGTCGACAGAAGTTTTAACTATCTGGAGTGCGGATAAATTTTTACTGAGAGTCGTATAGGAATCTATAATCTGTAAGTACACCTTTGGCTGAATGGAAATTTCTCTTACATATAGTCAAAAATGCTGAAACTGTGTATTGAATTGGAAAGTGATAAAAAATAAGTGAAGTTTCGAGGTTGCATGTGATTGCATGAGTACACAGGACGTTTTTAACGAATAAAAAATAATTTTGAAAGACACGAGACTTATCTTGTATTTTATGCACTCTCTGTGTCCGAATTTCCAGAAGCTCTCTATCTTATGAAGTGTTTTAGATTAGCCGGAAAATTTTGTACGTACGTACAAGAAGTATACGATCTAAGTGGAATATTCCATTATTCTCTTGATACAACAGAAACGAAATTTACAGAACTTCTCAGAAAGTTGGTTTATTATTACCAAATTTATAGAATTAATATACGTTTATCATCTTTACATACCTAAGTCGTGGAGGTTTATCGTGCGTAAAAAATTAGTGTCGTTTCAAAGTTACATTTCGTACATTTTAAGCCTATAATTTGTAACGTACAAAACAATGTAAATTTGAGCTGTTTCTTATCTCCACAATAAGAAAATCCAACTTTACGTTTTTTACACAATGATATTTATGGAACAGTAATATCATATTATTGCATCGCTTGGAGAATGAAGTCAAGGTACGATGTGACCCTAGTGTAAACGCTGGGATACCCAGCTGTGCCGCACTTATAAGCATAAGACACAATACCTATTAAATACGAGGTTAATTCATGTTGTATCAGCAGTGGTCCGCCGCGGTCAGCCTGAAAGGATCGTTAAATTTTTAATCAAAGATACTGAAATATATCGATCGAATTGTATTGAAATTATACTTATATACAGTAATAATCTTCTATTGATTTGTGTATTGAAATACTCCAATTTATAACGTACATGTTATATGTATTTTGAGCAAAACTAAGATTAGAAGGAAATTAGATTAAATACCATAACGAGGTGTGAGAAGTGGGCAAAACTATTAAATTGTGTTTATCTATTATTTTTAATGTTTAAGACGTCGATTTGATGTTAATTCGAATCGACGTGTCTTCAGATACCGTATAGTTTGTAGTAATTCTGTAACTTAATTACCGTACAAGAATCCTCTCCACCCTGAGCATGTTCGGCGCATATTATACCATCAGTGATATCAGGTGCATTAGGAAATTTGGAATAAGCTATTTTGCATTCGGCGTTCTTAATCACTGGCATTTGTACTTCCATTAATGCATTAGGTCGTGGTCGTCCTACGAAGAAAATAAGAAAGATATTTAAGACTGGAACTATTTAATTTTATTATAAAATTGATATCACTTACTATATCTTAATGCTCCCCATCCAGCAACAAGGGGGTTATAGCCGACGAAGTTGCTCTTTCGTAGGGGCTCTTTCGTACAAATGGGATATACGTACCCTGAAAAATAAAAAAATAAATGAAAATGCAGGAAACGAATGACCAAAAGTATGAGAAAGAATTATACACGCTTTATGACACAATATATGTGTACAGTAAGAAATTTCAGGATATGATACTTCAGTAATACTCAATAGCATATATATATATATATATTTGAGGACTTACTCGAAAATGGCACCTCCTCCACCAATCTAAGAATGACAATATTATGATTGTGTATGTTTTCTATTCCATCCATATGTGCACAATGTGCTGCGGTCAAAACATGCCTAGCCGATATCAGGGAACCTCCGCACTTCCATAGTGGTTTGTCTGGGTTTCGGGGATTACGAAAACCTAATGCAGCGATCCATGGCCAAGCGCCTAAAATGCAATAGTCATAGTTGTGAATATACATAATTTTTTCTCACATAACGGGTAACAACGATTATTACCTATTCGATATTCGATCATACAGCAGACGATAAGTACATACGTACAAATACTCTGAAATAGAGATTTGATAAAGACAGAAATTAAATTTTTATTCCAGTGGAATACAAATTATTAAATAATTCTATATAATTTCTATTTGAACTATACTGAACTATAAAGTTCAAACGTGTAATTTCTGCCCTAACAGTTTTTGATCTCTATCCATATTATTACTCCTATATCAATTTTTTATTTCAAGCAAAAAGATACTCTTCCTAACATGAAGTAAAAGAAAGAAATAATTCAAGTTAATAAGTAAAGTTACTACCGATAAAATCATAGCATTATTATTTAGTCTAATTGAAATGTACATTGATGTGCTGTTTAATGCCTTTAAAGTTCATTCTTTGCAGTAAATGGCTTATTATTAATCGGAAAGAAAGACATAAAACGTACCAAGTTCAGCTGGTTTACCATCGACCACCCTGGTATGAGAGACGTTGCTAAAACCACAGTATGGTGGTCGCAAAGCCTTATACTTATACACAGTTTTTATTAAAATTTCTCTCTTCTCTTTGTTTGGATCGTTCGGACAGCAAACGATCGTAACATTGCCCTGGTATCTGCACACTGATCGTCTATAAAAATCGGTGGCTGTACGGTACTGTATCTGCCATATTTCTTGCAGAGGTTTACATTTTCTGTAGTCAAGGCACCTGCCTTCTTGATTGTCCGGTGTGGTACATTCTGGATCAAACAATTTTAAAACATTTATACAGTTCAAAGATGCGTAAGAAAGCGACACCGATTACTCAACTTTCGAAGTAAAAGGCCGATCAAGTCCACCGGATTGCCCTACAGACACGTATTAATCCGTAAGAGTGAGTCATCATGTTGATAATAATTATCTAAAGAAACTTTTCACGTGAAAATATAAAATTTTAATTGATTAGATATTGTGTTAGCCATACTTAAGAAAGAAAATGAAAATGAATGAAATGAAAGAAAAGGACTACCTTCAACCTCATTTTTTAAATAAACACTTTGTCAGTTTTTCGGTAAATAAATTCTTAGGAATTCAGGACAGTTTTTAGTGAATCATTTTGTTTCGACCGTTCGCGGAGAGACGCGATCGCGAGATAGCACGTCAACGAGAGTTGTAAGTTCCCGTTACGATTAAATAATCGACGCCACGAACTGATCGATCCCCTTATTTCGATTATGATAATAAGGGTAGTTCAACGAAATTCCACAGAATTAACACAAATAAATTAATGTTTATTTCAACAACTTATTAACTAGAAAGATATAAATGGAACAAAAAAAATGTAACTGCGTTTTGGTTGATAAGTAATGCGCGACATACCACATGTGTTGACGGTTCGACATCTCGAAAAGTTCTGAACGCCTTTCGATTTTTTTCGTTTTTTCTGGAAGGCGACCCCCACTACGTTCGGATCACGCCACATTCTTTTACGCGAGGTAAAATACGGGCCACGAGTCGACGTTTCTGGAAGTCGCCCTGCTTAATGAACCATGCGCTTGCCACTACAATGTTTGTTTGCCGGGCAGACACGACGATCCGTCTGCGACATTATAGTGCCGCGATCGATAGTTAAGAATATGACCTATGGTAAGCCGCATGGCGTAACATTCTCCCCCCGTTGAGAGGGTACCGATCAAACTAGGGAGGTGTGGTTGAAGTTCCCATCTTATTTCGTCTCGGTGGCTAGTTGTTCGGGTTTCTCGAGATCGGGTTGAATTGGCAGTGGGACAAGCCTTTTGACGCCCCGATCCAAAATGCTCTTTGCCGTCTGAACTGTAGCTGTCCGGATGACACCATCGGCGCCTGGATGAATCTTGATAACTCGGCCCAGAGGCCAATGCATGGAGGGAACGTTGTCCTCTCTGAGGATGACGATTGTGCCCTTTTGGATGCTGTGTCCACCCTTGCTCCATTTATTGCGGTTGGTTAGCTCGTTCAAATACTCCTTATGCCAGCGGTTCCAAAAATGTTGTTTAAGCTGTTGGATATGCTGCCATTTGGAGAGTCGGTTCGATGGAATGTCTCTGAAATCTCGATCACGTAAGCACATTAATGAATCGCCAATGAGGAAATGTCCGGGAGTGAGGGCTAGGAGATCATTTGGATCGGTGGAGATAGGAGTTAGCGGGCGGGAATTGAGGACTGCTTCTATTTCTATGATAAGAGTATTACGGTGTTAAGCTCATATGTTTCTGTTTCTCCACTCGCGCTGCGCCATAATATCCTTTGATATTTCCGATCCTCTGGTCGTACGAGGAATTGCCGATACAGGAATTTTCTCGATGTCGCCAGTGAGTACGTACTGATGAGCGCGGAATCTAATTAATATGCAAAATAAATTGTGAATTGATTCGAGAATATAGGATTTCCCCATTTTCATGATTATCGTGATTTTTGTATAAATATATTTTTTAAGATACTAATAATTAGGTACTTATAAATTAGTATTATCAATTATTTTGCATTTATAATTCCGCCTCTAGTATAAGTGTTAATTGAAAACTAACTTTATGTTTGAAAAAGTACTAGCAAAGTCGTTGAGTAACAAGCCACTGATGCTAACACAAATAGCATTGTCGTAATTAAATATTTCTAAATATTCATTTTTCATTTTGAACCTGTAGAAACAATTTATTATATATACTATTAGCTAAGTAATTGCATATTTAATTAAGTCGAAATATAAAACTTAGTTATTTTAATAATTTAAAAAATAAAAAACTGACAAACATTTCAATTTAATTTATGGTTGGAACAAAAGACAGTTATTCTTCATTAATTGAAATATTGCAATGCAGAGTACTTTCCAAAATACGCCGAGAGTATTCCTGATGGTGAAACGAGCGTTGCTTCATCGAACGCAGCTAAAGAAAACAACATCTATGTAGTTGGTGGTACGATGCCTGAAATAGGGGGCGATAAATTGTACAATACCTGTACTATTTGGGGTCCCGATGGAACTTTGATAGCAAAACACCGAAAGGTAAGTAATATATTCCTTTATGGCTTTGAATTTGAAAATATTGGGGCGAAGAAAGTGACTCTATCTAGGAATAATTTAGGAATATACATATGTACATACGTATACTATAACCAATTCTATAATTTACGGTTTATAAAATACGTTATGATACGGGAAACGCCCATTTTTGTTGTAATGTGTTTGTGTTGTATAAATTTTTCACATACTTAAAATATTATTATACTTATTTTTTCTCCTTTTTAAACATTATTAAATGATAGGATTTTTTAATAAAAGAAAGTGATAAAAACGCTGTCAGTTATTAAATAAAAAATAATTAAAGTTTAGGAGTTGGTAACTTTGATATTAAATTACAAAAGTTGCAGCAATAGAATTAGCGACTACATTTTTATGTTATTAGGTACATCTATTCGACATCGACATTCCTAATAAGATTACTTTTCGAGAGAGTGATTCACTCAGTCCTGGTAACTCCCTAACGACGTTCGATGTGAAGGGCTGCAAAATAGGTATTGGCATTTGCTATGATATTAGATTCGAGGAAATGGCACGCATTTATCGGAACAAAGGTACAGTAACTTAATCGATCAATACTTAACTAGCAAAAAATTAAATATCTTTCTTAAATATATTCTATATAAAATTAATATAATCTGTAACTCTGTATAAAAAGAAGCTTAATTTAAAAAACCAGTATATTTGCTGAAAATGAAACAAATAAAAGAATTAAAAGCACAATAAGAGGACTGTCCTCGCATATTCAGAAATGATGGAATGTGAACCGTGCAACTACGAAGTTAATTGGTATTCGGTGGCTTCATATTTCCTGCTTCTCTGGGTTAGGTTGCCAAATGCTGATATATCCAGCGGCATTCAATATGACCACTGGACCACTGCACTGGTCATTACTTCAGCGTTTCAGAGCGAATGATAATCAATTATACGTTGCCTGCATATCACCGGCTCGTGTTCCTTAAGCAAGTTACGTCGCATGGGGACATACACAGTTGACCAATCCCTGGGGAAAGATTCTTTACGATTTGGAAACTCAAGAGAATATGGCAGTCACCGATATCGGTAATTTACAGCTTAAAATTAAAAGCGAGAGATCCATGATGTAATTAATTTTTAGTCTCGTTAATTTATCGATTTAGCCATCTTCCTCTGTATTTGTTGAATTTATTAGTAAGCATTACTTATTAATTCGTATGTTTCTTTTTTCTATCAGATCTAAAAGTTGTTGAGGAAGTAAGGGCTCAGATACCTACATTTTCTCAGAGACGTACAGATTTGTACGACACTGTCTGTAAGAAGGAGTAACTCTACACTAAAACAGAAAATGTTTTTTTTATAATATTTCTACTACGATATCCTTTTTTTGTGAATTATTACTAATTTCTTATCATTTGTACTAAATGAATGACTCAATTAAGAAAACCAAAACGTTATAAATAATAATCTGTATATCTTGTGTATCAACATGTAATTGGATATTATAATAATATAGGAATGCTATAATAATATAGGATAATAATATAGGAGAATAGTAATATAGAAAAAAACTACATGCTTTTAAACACCTTTAATATCGATCACATAAATTGTTATAATTCACAATGATTACGCATACATAAAAGACCCCTTGATAGTAAAATTTACGATCAAAAGGCAATTACGTATCGTTTAACAACATTTAATTTATAACACCTTTTAAACATTTAGACAGATTAACACATAACACTTCTTATATAGAAACATCAATTCGAAGTTATCAGCTTGGAGAAATTGGTCGATTAATACCTGTAGATTGTCTGTCTCGATGAAAGACTTAAAGAGAGCAAAAACATGATAATGCCGCTAATATAATATTCCTTCTTTCTTGTATCTGTCTGCCTCTCAGGTCGATTTACTAATTACAATAAGTAATTTCGCCTTCTTTGCGCTCTCTTTTAACGCATTCGAGACCGAAAGAAATTCATATCAGTCAGTAGGCAAGGGTATAATATACATATTTTATATATAACTTACGTAGTAATGTATATATCATGTTAATTTCATATTTTTTTCAATATAGAATTATTATATATATATATTTAACTGTACATAATACATTATAGAATAACATAGTATATAATTTTATATTTTAAAAATATGAGGCATACTATTTAAGATTGTCATCGATTTAAAATCAAAGTATGAAAAGGATACCCTGGAGAGAGTAAAACACAGAATCATTCTAACTAAACATTCAAATCGTAGCGACACCTAGGTATCGTCTTACAATTAAATCTCGGTCTCGAATGGATTAAAATGAAATACATACTTGCAGCTTCAACATCTTCAATATCGAGGAGATTCAAACTTTACAAATAAATGTAAATTGCGATGTAAAACAAAGCGATGTAAAAAGGGAAAAGGAGGAAAGAAGGAACAGGGAAGCAAAGAGAAGAAACGAATTTTTCATTTTCTCGAAACTGGATCAAGTTTCAGGAAGGCCATCCAAGTAATTGATGTCCTCTGTACTTATTTGTTAATCATGCGCGGAATCAGAACGATTCGACCTCGTTCCAAAGCAAATCGTTACTAGAGTAGAGACGGGAATTAATAATTCGTGTCAATTGTTCGATCGTGTTCACAAATTCAAATGCGGTTGAGTAGCGGAAACCATTTATAACACGTCCCATACAGCGTAGATCGCATACACGTCTTAGGATGTATTTTTGGTACTTATATATACTCTATATATATTCTTACTCTATATATACTTATATGTACTCTATGTATATTCTCTATCTTATATATACCATAAAATATTTCGTGAAATCGCGTATTCGTGTCTAATGTCAGGGATTCTCTTTCCATAAGTCTGCGTTTTCTATATTATCTTTCTTCCTTATCAGTAGGCATTCTCACAATTTGTGATTAATACTGCTCGTACAGGAATGTTAGGTTTTTGACGTTGTAAAATTTCACGTGAAATAATAATGCCTATATATTGACTAATTTATCAATTAATTAAATCCGTGTATATCAAGTTTTCTATAATTTAGTACTTTCGTGTAACTACAGAAATTTGATGCAATATAAAACTTGATTAAAACAGCGATTCATTAGGAAACGAGAATAATGATGCAAATATTTTTTGTAGCCATTATATAGGATTTCGATTGCATAATTAATCAGTATCAACTTACCAATCTTTAACTGAAGAATGTGAAGAAGGGCTGGCGGTATATAGACCGCAATTATGATCGTTTTCATGTAAATTGCCAAGCTGCTGTACATGTTTGTTATTCGTAAAAAGTTGCGATGACAAGCGGAAAGAAATAAACAATCCAGAAGTATCTGCAACAGAAATCAGAATACACTCAGAATACACGTTTTCGCATGGTTGGATCAATTTCGCGTGGGACTAACCTGATTGAACCTAACGCGGGATAATTGCTCAACTCACGACCTTAACCAGCCCGCTTGATTCTCTGTAAATGCTTGAAATTGACGCTTGGATTCTTTCCAGATTAACTAGCTTTGCCCCTCCCTCCCTTTATCTATTTTCTTAGATCAACTTAGAATGGATCGAACAAAGGCACAAAAGAATTCGAAGAAAACAACAACTTATTATCCAAATTGTTCATCGAGGGTAATCAATGCTGTATACTTCCTAGAATTAGGATGAATAGGGATTTGGAGAAACCCACCGGCCATGTCCAGAATAATAAAATATCTCGCTTTTGCAATCTCGCGACTTGATCCGCAGTGAGGGGTAAAGGATACCGATCCGCGACCGTATATTTATTTAGTTCTCGAAAATCTACCTATCATCTATCTGAACCATTGTTCGTCTTCACGAGTAACACGGGGCTCGCGAACGGTGAATTACTAGGCTTTATGATTTTTGGCTGTAATTAAGTCGCTTGTTCTATCACGTACTACTCTGCGCTCGCGAAGTCTATTAGGACTCCTTGTACGGCGATGTTAGGATCAATTAATTGTACTTCTAACTGTCCTGTATTTTTTTTGTACGAGTACGTAGGGAACCCGTAACGGATGAATCTCTGAATTTTCGAAAAGAAAGATTAATCGACTTTTATCACTACCACGTACCTCATTGTCAACTTCATTGACATCGATCTCGTTTTCAGCGGTTTTATTACGGGCATGAATTATTTTTGTTTTACACATAGCGAGGCTAGTTTGTGTAATATTACGTCAAGATCTTGGCTTAAAATTTGACGAGCAATCGCGATATCGTATTTTTAAATAACTATCAGTCAGGACATGAAAAATTTATCTCTAACCACTAAAAAGAAAAGAAAAGAAAAGAAAAGAAAAGAAAAGAAAAGAAAAGAAAAGAAAAGAAAAGAAAAGAAAAGAAAAGAAAAGAAAAGAAAAGAAAAGAAAAGAAAAGAAAAGAAAAGAAGAAAGATAATATGTTGTGGCAGTCTAAGTCGATCTAAGAAAATAGATAAAGGGAGGGAGGGGCAAAGCTAGTTAATCTGGAAAGAATCCAAGCGTCAATTTCAAGCATTTACAGAGAATCACTATTGAAAGTTCAAAGGCCGACTAGTGAGCTTCATCCTATCTCATTTTTTAATCAGGCGATGGATCGACGAATCGTATTGATTTCGAGGATTATTATAGTTCTGTGGGGATTTTAAAGCGTGGTTTGTCTAATCTTGTCTCGTTAGCTACAGACTCTTTGGCGAGCAGCCTGAAACTTGATCCAGTTTCGAGAAAATGAAAAATTCGTTTTTCCTCTTTGCTTCCCTGTTCCTTCTTTCCTCCTTTTTCCCTTTTTACATCGCGTTAAGACCCGTTAAATAATATTGACTGCCGTGGACGCTGGCTGAGAAGTGCACTTTATAACTAGCTTTAAAATCACTGACGTCGACGAGGACAAAGGTAAGTTAGAGGGTCATTTATCTGAGCTGGTGTTATTCCGCTGTACAAACTATTTCCGGCCAGTACCTTTTATGTACTTTCGCTTCCGCTAACAAGCAACGCGCCATGTCCATCACTGTTCTATTATACCTTTCCGCTGTCCCGTTTAATTCATGTACGTATGTTGGGCAATTATTTATTCTTATACCTTTATCCCTAGCAAATTTATAAATTCGATTATTTAAATATTCTTTACCATTATCGCATCTTAATATTTTTAACCTCTTGCCCGTTAAATTTTCGGCTTCATTTACGAACTGTACGAAAGAATCAAAGACCTCATCTTTTGATTTTATACAATAGATCCTAGCTATTTTACTATAATCATCGATAAATGAAATGAAATATTTTTCTCCATTGAATCCGGTAGTCTTAAAGGGACCACATACGTCCGTATGAATAATTTCCATTATTTCCCTAGCCTTAGTTCGATTATTTTTGAAAGGTAAGTTATGCATTTTGCTTTCTATACACACCCTACATTTCAAAAGTTCCTTTTCAAATTCATTCGGTATGCCAGTCACTAGCTGCTCTTTACCCAAAATCTCTAAATATTTAAAATTTACGTGTCCTAGCATCCTATGCCATCTTTCCTTTTTACTCATACCACTACGTTCGGCGCTGTTTACTAAGTGCTTCTTCCCTTTCAATATACTTTTTATTCTATATGTCCCATTCTCTTTGAACGCTACAGCTGTAAGTATATTATCCTCATCTATTACTTTCGCAATATTTCGTTTGGAAATAACCGTATTCTTATTGTCTGTTAGTTTACCTAAACTAATCAAATTTGCGGACATTTCTTTCGCGTAAAATACTTTCCTCATATTTATTTTATTTTGTTTTCCGAATGCTTCAAAATAACTTATAACATTCCCAACTTTTGTCGCTTTTATCGGTCTATTATCGCCTAAATATATATTTACCGGTTCTTTTAGGTCGATAGATTTATCGAAATAATTTATATTATTAATTATGTGATCGGTACAACCGCTATCTAATAGCCACACTATTTCGTTCTTACTTATTTCATTCGTCTCACTGCTGTTTGCTGCGTGCGCCGTTGCTGTCCATATGCCTGCTCTTGAGTTTCCATGCTCGCCCGTGCCGGTTCTTGATTGACGATGAAAGTTTCCACGTCCTCTGCTCGTATTGCCTTTGTTCTCTCTTCCTCTGTTTCGACCACGTGTTGGCCCATGCCAATAGCCGTTACTGCTTCCCGCTTGGACGCCATTTTGACACTCTCTCGCAAAGTGTCCTAATCTTCCACATCTGAAGCATCCTTCCTTTTTTGCAGAAAAGGCGTTGGTTTGCCTTTCTCCTCGATTGGATTTATTTTTCTTCTCTGCTATTTCTATTTTATTTTTCACATACGCTACCGTTTGATTCTCTTCTTTCAATGCGTCTATTATGTCCGCTATGTAGCTGTATTCTTCGGGTAACGTATTCAGCATGTAATTCAGCTTTTCCCTCTCACTTACTTGTGCGCCCGCACTTTTTAATTCATTTATTAATTTTTCGAAATCGTTAAAGAATGATGCTGAATCAGTGTAGTTCTCCAGTCTTATGTTTTCCAATCTCCTTCTGCATACGATCTGCAGTGCCGTCGACTCTTTCAAGTACATTTCATCGAACCTTTTTATTATATCATACGCCGTTTTTCCTTCCCTAACATACTCCAATTGTCTGTTCGATATTGCACTATAAATTATATTTATCGCCTTCAAATCCTTTTTGTCCCAGTCTTCATCGTCTCTTTCGTTCTTCATTCTAGTTGTAACAACCTCGCATTCCTTATATTTGAGAAACATCGTGATTCTTTGCTTCCACATTCCATAATCCTCACCATCGAATATAGGTATCATGATTTCCGATCTCTCCATTTTAATTGATTCTTCTTTTTTTTCTTTTCTTACTCAAGCGTTCCTACGTGCTCGAAGTATATTTTGTTCCTCTGAAAGTTTTTTTTTCTTTACTGAAAACTCACTCGCAAGATCGTAACCACGCACTAAATATCTTGCAAAACTAGTAACCACGCTCTGCTACCATGTTAAGGAAATTCGAGGATTTGGGAATACAAATAATTGACTATATTTCCCACGCAACAGTTATACATCTATATTACACTCTGAAGAACGTCTTGCACGCACGCTTGTCGCCAACCGACTATCCTAGATTCTTCTAACATTTGGCAACAGTCTTTTGTCTCCACTAAGACCTTGACGCCCTCTGGCCCTTACACACACACTCTCATGTACAGTGTAAATGTATCACTTCCCTAACACAATTATCTCGCGTTAGGTTCAATCAGGTTAGTCCCACGCGAAATTGATCCAACCATGCGAAAACGAGTGTATTCTGATTTCTATTGCAGATACTTCTGGATTGTCTATTTCTTTCCGCTTGTCATAGCAACTTTTTACGAATAACAAACATGTACAGCAGCTTGGCAATTTACATGAAAACGATCGTAATTGCGGTCTATATACCGCCAGCCCTTCTTCACATTCTTCAGTTAAAGATTGGTAAGTAGATACTGATTAATTATGCGATCGAAATCCTATATAAAAACTATACAAAGATATTTGCATCATTATTCTCGTTTCCCAATGAATCGCTGTTTTAATCAAGTTTTATATTGCATCAAATTTCTGTAGTTACACGAAAGTACTAAATTATAGAAAACTTGATATACACGGATTTAATTAATTGATAAATTAGTCAATATATAGGCATTATTATTTCACGTGAAATTTTACAACGTCAAAAACCTAACATTCCTGTACGAGCAGTATTAATCACAAATTGTGAGAATGCCTACTGATAAGGAAGAAAGATAATATAGAAAACGCAGACTTATGGAAAGAGAATCCCTGACATTAGACACGAATACGCGATTTCACGAAATATTTTATGGTATATATAAGATAGAGAATATATATAGAGTACATATAAGTATATATAGAGTAAGAATATATATAGAGCCAAACCAACCAATTACTTTAATTAATGCAAGCTGTACTCGAGATTCGCGCATCTTGTGTATACACACCGGGTCAGACAAAAGTTTTCATTCATCCCAGTAGAACTTTCGTAGTCCTTGAATGAGTGGACTGATTCTTCGTGCGAAAACAAATTGGAAGCGCAGAGGGATGTATTGTTTCAGCGTATATCGATTTTAAAGCACGGTTTTAAAGCACGGTATAATCAATTCTTTTACATAAAATTATATTGTATAGGCTATTGTTATTTAAACACTTTAAATTGGATGGTTTTTACATATGCTAAAAAAATGGAAAATGATGATGATGAATCAATGACACGTAGAAAATTATAATCTATTGTATTGCTGTTATCTAATGGTGTTGTAATTGACTGTATGGTGGATGTATCTAATGGTGTTGTAGTTGACTGTATGTTGTTCAATATTGCCATGAAACTCTTCTGATTCATTGTCACTTATACGAAGTATGGAAGTATACGAAATTGATAAAATTATTAATAATATTTACGAAGAGAAAGTAAACTGTTGGATATATGACAAAATAATTCTATTTTAAATAAGAGACTGGTCAGCGTGGTTATTTTGTTTACAAAATCAAACGAATTTAATGAATGTAATGGTAAGGAAGTAACTATAAATGGCTGTTAAACTATTTTTATGCTTGAAAAGTAATTCGCAAAGTAATGTAAAGCAGTACTACTGAGTTGTACATAACCTCTTTCAGAATTTGTTCTTAACCTCTTGCTTCATAACTTCCTTAATTATACTCTTCAAACTTATTGACTACTTCGATGTTGTTACGAACAGAAACTGATAAAATATTAATCTTAAATATAGATTGAAATGAAAGCTTGTCACGTAAATATATATATATATGTACTACTTACTCAAACTATGGATCACATAACCTATAAAAAAAAAAAAAAAAAAAAAAAAAATTATTGTACATTATAAAGCAAGAGGTTAAATCTTTAATCTGTTAAGAATTAAATTTTTTATTGTAACTGCGAAAATTATAAAAGTACCAAGCGAAGCAAGTACGGAATATATGCGGAATATGAATCGCTCAACGAACCAAAGAGCGGCTCAGTGACAAAATTAGTAAAGTAAAGACCACAAATATTACAACATTATATTCTACCACAAAATAATTCTCTATACAAAAAAGGTACACAACGAATCGATTTTTCACAACGATAAGAGTCAACAGAACCAATCAAGACCAGGCGAGACTCTCATAAGACAACGATATCAGAGGGATCAAATCAGCGACTTCAATCTATGTTACAGAGTATAGTTATCAAGAAAAATTGCTCTTTTCATGAAAAGTATGGTAATGATACTCTTATAATACATTGTATATCTGGCAGTCGGGTGTGCCCGTGGCCATCGGAAATGTAAAGACGACGCTTTTAGAAAGTGATAGCGCCATCGCGTTTTAAAAACGCGTTAGAAGAAGGTCGGTTTCGCTATCCAAGGCGAATCGAAAAGTGTGCGTGTTGCGAGAATCAGAGTTGATCGAGACGTCGAAGCATAGAGCCGTTAGAATTGAGTTGCGAGTGTTGTCGAGTGTTAGAGTTGCTAGTGAGAGAGAGAGAGAGAGAGAGAGAGAGAGAGAGTTACCAAATAGTTGTCAAGTTATTTGTTGTAAATACGAGCGTTGCATTTAGTTTTCCTGTTAATCAAACATCGTTTCTCTGTCTAACTAATATCTGTATTTTCAATCCATTATTAATATATTCCGATATTACAAGTGGGGGCTCGTCCGGGATTGAATAAGACAGAGAAACGATACGATTTAACGGAGCTATTTCTGCGGGAGTAGAAAAGAATAGAATAAAATGGCAAACGTTGAAGACGAACGATTGTCGGGTGAAGAGGATTTGACGCTGGAGGAGCTGAGGAGTAAGCTCGCACAGATGAATCTGCCTATATCCGGTGCGAGATCAGTGCTGGTTGCCAGGTTGAACAGAGCGTGCAAACCTGGTCGATCTACTCCTAAGGATTCGAAGCGTGGCGAAGAACCAACAAACCAGCGAGATCTAAGAAGCAAGCAGAGAGCCGAACGCAGTCAAGAGGGAGAGGAAGACCTCGAGAAGCTGAGGACGAAAGAGCTGAGAGCGCGTCTCGTTAGCTTGGGGTTGAAGGTAACGGGAAGAAAATCCGAACTACGCGCGCGGCTACAGGCGGCCCTAGAAGGAGACGATGTATCGTCGGAAGAAGAGAGCTCCGACGAAAGTGAAGGCGAGGACGATAAACAAGGCGCGCGAGAATACAGGAGAGGCACGCGAGCGGTGTATCAGGACCGCGATGAGTAGCAGCAGAAGGTATGCGTCGGTTCGATGTTGAGTCTTAAAGACGTGGAAGACTCATTAGAGAAATTCAGCGGGGATGATCTGCTGAGGGTAAATCAGTGGGTGGAAGACTTCGAGGAAATGGCAGAAGTGTGGGGTTGGTCAGACGCCCACATGGTGGCCTATGCTAAGAAATTACTCGCAGGCTCCGCTCAGGCCTTCGTACGACAAAAACGATGCGCGAAGTCCTGGGCAAAGCTAAAAAAGGCGTTGAGGAATGAGTTTGAAAATGTAGTAAGCGACCAACAGATACATGGCGAGTTATCCCATAGAAAGAAGAAAGCAGATGAGAGTCTGCAACAATATATGTATCACATGTGCGGGATTGCAAAACAAGGAAGGGTTGATACGCAATCCTTGATAGACTACATTATTCAAGGCATTCCCGACGAGGTCGCGAACAAGACTGTGCTATACGGAGCCAGGAATATCGAGCAATTAAAAGAGCGTTTCAGGCGCTACGAAGCGATAAAAAGAGATATGGAGATGAGGACGAAATTTGAGGAGCCGAAGAGTAACAGGGTAAAGCCGGTGGCGAAGCTGTCCGAAACCGAGAGGAACAAGGAACCCGGTCGATCTGGAGATGCGAGGAAGACGCGATGCTACAATTGCTTCAAATGTAGGGAGTACGGACACATCGCATCAAGTTGCGACAATTTGGGTGAGCCCTCAAAAAAAGTTTACAGCGTGTTTCGGTCGTTACAAACAAGGCGTGGTAAGGATGTTAAGATGGAAAATTTCAAATTGAGCGCGTTGATAGACACCGGTAGTGAGCTGACTCTAATGCGAGCAGATCAGCATGTGAAAATCGGAGCGCCCAGATTAAGTCGGGAAATCGTTGGATTTGGCGGTGTCGGTTCCGGAAGGAATTTTACGCTCGGGAAATTTTCCACGAACATTATTATAGACAATGAGTCGTACTGTATAACCATACACGTAGTTCCAGACACAGTGATGCAACATTCGCTTATTATTGGCGCAGACTTTTTGGACACTGTTGAAATAAGTATAAAAGGGGGAGAATCTTTTATTAGTAGAATAAAGGACGAAAATCCCGATGAGTGTCCGGAAGTCCTCAAGATAGATGTAGAGACACAGGCGAGTGAGATAGATTTGTCACACGTTAAGGACATGCAACATAGGCTAAAAAGAGATTTGAAGAGAACCAAAGCATTGCTAAGAGACGCTCAAACGATGCTGGAGAGATCGAAAGGTGACTCGACGGGTAAAGCAGCTTTACGACAGCTGAAGAACCAGTTAGAAGATGCAGAATGCGCTAGAGCAGTTGCAGTTAAAGCGAAACAGGCACTGGAGCAAGAACCGAATGAGACGCAGGCTTCGTTGCAGGAAGTACTGCGGCAACGTTCCGAAGCAGAAGATCGTGTTAATGTAGCTAGTCGCGAACGAACTGAGCTACTGTCGCAATTGGAAGAAAATAAAGAAGAGTTAGCAGAAGTTTTGAAGAAGTATCGGGCAGCTGTGCAGCAAGTGTCGGAGGAACGGAGAATAGTGGCAAGACACGTGGTGATTGGTAAAGTGGACCACGAGATGGTGTCCTCGTCGGATTCTTGCGGCCAGCAGGAGGACTTAGCGAACATCACGAGGAGGAAGAATCTGGCTAAACAACAGCAACAGGATGTTGTTGATGATATTTGCGAATTTACTGAGAAGGATAGCGTTGCGGGTGCGAGGGTTGTTTCAAGTTTTCGGATAGACTCGAAGAGAGTGAATGCAAGGCGAACGAAAAGACAAGGGAAGTCGCACGTGCGGAATCCCTCCAATAATATCGATATACAGAGGATGTGGATGACGAGGACGACGATGGGATTGTCGAGGACACGATGAACGTGAAGACCTTCGAAAAAGAAGAGATCATAGTCTCGGTAGATGGTAAGTTGTTAACGTCTTCCATGTACGAACCGAGCCTACGAAAATGTCACGATGCTGCCACGACGATCAAAGCCCCTGACAAGAGTGAAATGGGTAAACAAACAACGGAGAGGAAGATAGAGGAAGAGCGAAAGAGGAGCAGTAGCATCGAGGACGAACAGGCCGCGGTGTTCCAAGAGGAACGAGATCAGCTGCGTGCGGACGCAAAGAGACGGATTGAGGAGATCCAAATCCGAAACAAGCGGGCGTATAACAGGAGACGCAAGAAGGCGACAGCATACAGGACGGGAGATCTAGTGGCAATCGAGAGGATGCAGAGGGGTCCCGGGCTAAAGCTGCATCCGAAGTTTCTTGGACCGTATCGGGTGATAAAAGTCCTGCGAAATGACCGATGCATAGTGCAGCGAGAGGGGGAGCACGAAGGGCCACGTACAACTTCCACGGCAGCCGATCACATGAAATGGTGGAATGCTGACGATAGTGATGTAAGTGCGAGCGGCGATGATGAGCACATCTGAGGGCAGATGTGATTGTCAGGAAAGGCCGATTGTAATATCGTAGAATAGCTTTGATTGGAGATCGGCTGAAAATAGAAAAACCGTGTACGTCGTGTTTCTGTGGTTCGTTTACATTTAAGAGTGCCTACGTGACTAAAGGCACGTAGTTGGTAGTTCTTACATAGGTATGAGGGAAACAATAGACAACGTTAGAAGAAGGACGGTTTCGCTATTCAAGGCGAATCGAAAAGTGTGCGTGTTGCGAGAATCAGAGTTGATCGAGACGTCGAAGCATAGAGTCGTTAGAATTGAGTTGCGAGTGTTGTCGAGTGTTAGAGTTGCTAGTGAGAGAGAGAGAGAGAGAGAGAGAGAGTTACCAAATAGTTGTCAAGTTATTTGTTGTAAATACGAGCGTTGCATTTAGTTTTCCTGTTAATCAAACATCGTTTCTCTGTCTAACTAATATCTGTATTTTCAATCCATTATTAATAAATTATAATTAATCGAACAAAATTACACCTTTAATATATTCCGATATTACATTACCGTGATGTAATATTTATCATGCTTATTTTGTACGTAAAACGAATCGTTGGAATATTCCCGAAGCTAACGAAGCATTTCCCAAAAGTTAAACCGAAGAGATTAACGCGAATAGTTAAGTGAAATTTTTCCATTAACTTGCTGACCAACCGGCAAATAAAAAATCATAAAAATTGTTTCAATGTGTTGAGGTCACGCATAACTTCTTTTTTCATTGACGATTACCAAACAGGTAAAATTTCGAAATTGTACGAAGGCCACGTGACCAGATCGTATTGGAATTTGAAGTGCATGGAAAAAGACAACTCGAAGTACAAACCTTGAGCTGTACTACTCGAAGTACAAACGTGAACTAATGGATGCAGAAAAGCAATTAACGCCAAACATCCGAACAGCATCTTGGAGCCCGTCATTGTTCTGAAATAAAAGAAGTGACGAATTAAAAAGACGCAGGACTAATAATAATAAAGGAAACTTAGTTCGTATTATAAATTGAATTTACATCAGAAAAGAAGCACGATCAAGCGAAACAGATCGTAGAAATGACAAATATCATCGATATACGTTTCAGTGTAATTTCACTTTTGAAAATTATTTAGTTTAATACGATCGTATTCATCGCTCCGAAACTTTCATTGTGCTGCAATTTGTGCTGCGTCTTTTTAATTTCTCTATCTTTCTGTGTTTTCGGAAAAATTACTTGAAAGATTAAGAATTGCTTGCCTTATTTTATTTTCGATTAGTTAGGATTTGATTATTCCAGGTAAGGTTTATTATTTATAACAGGTTTTATCACTTGTTTATTATTTAGGAGTTTGTTATTTTAGGATTAGTACCTTTTAGGATTTCTTATCCTTCGAGTTTCTGTTTCAGATATCTAGGTCTATTTCAAGATGTTTTATTACATTAGGATTATTTATTCGATTAAGATAATTTAAGAGTTTCACAATGTACAAAGAAATAATCGCGTGAAATTTAGATTTATGCTTTAAACGTATTAAACACGCGGTAATTTCAATGTCTATAGCCTCGAACGTGTTCTGATTAGTTGTGTCATTGTCTGTGACATTGAAATCACAAAAATCCATTGCAAGTGTGCTGTCATGCAATGTGGATGTAATTGGGTTTTTTGGGGTTAGGTTGGGGTTAGGTTGTATCATCTGATTTGTACAGTACTATTTTAACGCAAGGACAGGAAAGTTATTATATATTTCCCGTCCATTATTTGAATCGTTGTGAAGTGTAACGAATTATATTCGATTCGAGGAGATGTTAATGAATTAGCCATTTCATATGTAATTACATGGAAATAAAAATCATTGCAAAAGTAATTGATCTAATGACAACGGAATTTCCAATATTTTTTTGTTTCGTCACCTCTTTTTCGTAATATATCTTTTATAGGTACGTGATTTATTAATCGTTCGAATGGAAATAATTATTCGTATAATATTCAAACGATTCTAGCCATAAAATAAATTAAAACGATACCTGTCAATGATATGCAATCTGCGTATGACGTCAACCTCGATCTATGCTTATACAAGAAATTTTATCAATCAATGACTAGATATACAATAATCAAATATTATAAAATTTCCTGAAAACCTTTAGGTGTTAATATCTTTAATATTTGCAAGTTATTGTTTAGCGCTAATTAGTTAGAATGTAACAAGTGGTGTACCAGAATTGAGATAATTAAGCCACACGAACAATCTTATTTAGATCTTTTTAATTTTTTAATTCTCTTTTGCTCTAATACTTCGTAAAATTAATCTTCATTAGCTACTACACTTCATAGAATAACAAGAGATAATTTTTCTTATATAACGTTTCATTCATAAAATCTATCATTAAAGTATATCTTCATAAAAATATCATTCCATACTAACGGTATATTTGGCGTCATACGAGATAACAGTTACCAGTGATGACATATGTAACTTTATAAAGATATCTCGTTTTATTATATATTAAAAGAATGTACTCATTGCTGCTATATTTCAGATGAAAAAAAGGCGGCAACGATTTTACAGTAAAATCGTTCGTTTACAACTGATTCATTTACATTTCATGATAATACTGTGCATTCTGAATATGCTATGATTTGGTTTAAAATAATAAATAGTCCATTCTTGCATACTATTGCTCCAGCTTTACTTGTATTTTCGATATTGGTATAAATAGAAAGACAATTAATGTCGTTCGAGTCTATTTTCGGATCATTTATATTACGTTTAATCCATATAGTTATCATATGAGACATAGTATCGTAGAATTTGGAAGAATAAAACGTTCGTACAGGAAGTACATTTTATAAGAACTCCAACAAATCTGCGTGTGCACCTAAAATACAAACTGATAGTGATAGTGATTGTTCATAAGTTTATATAAATTATCTAATGTCAATCGAAGGTATCAATTCTTTTTCTCCATAAGAGTACTTTTTCATTTATATGTGTTCAAAAATACATGTGTTCAACCGTGAAGCATATGTCACCTACAACGAAAAAGAGTTTTCCTATACTTAATATTTCCTTTATATACCTATGAAAGTCTATTCTTCGCGTAGTATGAAATTATGAATAAATCTGGAATATTGTTCAATCTGAAAAGAAAAATAACTTATTGACATCATTCATTGATACGAGATTCAGAATGTTTGTTTTGTCTTGCAGAAAAAGAAGGCAGCCCTCCCTTTCTTTTAATGTGAAATAGAAAGCGAAAATTTGAAAACAGATTTTTTGGAAATTTACTTGCAAATATCGTTTTCAATATCGTGATTTTCTTCCCAATGGTACTGTACTTTCAAATTTTCCAGTATCCCTCTAAAAACAAAAAGTCGAACCTCGTTATTGTTAACGTAGGCATTACAAGGAAGCGAAGTATTAGAAAGCAGCTCCTTTTTATTATGGATTTCTCTATAATCATGTAAATAAGAAATTCCGGAAATTTTTTCCTCAAGAATTTAATTCTTGTGTTTTGATTGATAATTATTACACTGCATACTAACTTTTCGCATACTGTTCGCGTCTAACAGTTTCCTAATAATAACTACTTCAAAATTACATATGTTCTTGCACGAATTCAAAAGTACGTATGATACAATTACAATTGATTCTAAAATAATAATTATTTAAAGATATTAAGATACTAATTAAACGTTTCACTGTATTTCAAAATCTGGAACAACAAATTTTTATTTATAAAAAATGAAACTGTCTTTATATATTCTTTGTCACGATGCTATTTCTTATTACCGTGTCGACATTTTTTAAAATTCATTTTGTTATCTCTACGCAATATGAAAATTCATATACTGCTTAATATTTTTTACATATTATCCATCCACCGCATGATATCTCCTGAAAAATCAAAATATTAATGTTATATTATTACAATGCTTCTTAAATTTCAATTTTTGACAAATTTGAAATCCAATATATTTTGCACAATTATTATTTATCAAAAAATTCCAAGTTAGTAACTTTCTTTTCAAATGGCAAATAACATATACTTTGACTTACCTGTAAGTTTTTGTTCCTAATCATCATTTCCTCTTATAGAACATCATTATTGTTCTTATAATTACTACCAGTGTCATAGATATTGTAGTGGCTACAACTGAATTAATAGAAAATGATAAATAACTGTGTATAACACTAACACATAATTGTGTATAACAATGACACATAACTTTTACTTACATATCTGTCGATAAGGGATTACTTACTGTGATATCCTGTTGATGTTTCTTAAGGCACTTGATTAGGTGCGATACGGTATCATTCCTTATGGTATACTGTAGATAAGTATTTTAGAAAATAACAAGAATAAATCTAAATTATTCAGAGGTTCCAGTTTCGGCTTAGACATAAATACAGGACCATTTGCAAAGAAGAAAGGGTGCGTTTCTACAGCCTCGTTATAGTAACCATGAATACCAATCTCTGAATTACTGGTTACCAAAGATAAATATCCTATAAAATTTAATATATTTCTTTAATTTTTAATACATACATGAGTTAGTAGTTCTAAATTATGAATCATCCTACCTGTGATATTACGCTTTTCCTTATAATATCATCACTCGAGTGAACAACATTAAGATCATGTAAACCATGTCATCCTATCTTACTGTGAAGATACTTAGTTATGTTATCTAACATTATAAAAATATCATCAAATTCAAGTCCTTTTATTCACATCACATGGCCACGACGATCTGGTTCTTCGTTATATAATGTTCTAAAATTTGTCGTATATATAGGATGTACAAACCGTGATATCAAGGTATCAGTTCTTCCTTCCCAAGGGACAGTTTCATTAAAATTCTGATAGAATTAAAAATTAATTATTAATAAATATTATTATTATTAAATTAATTAATTAATTAATTAATTAATTATTAATAATAAATGTCATCAGCCCACATCATTGTGCCACTTCTTTGTACTCCAGCCTCTAGATTAACAGCCTAAACAAACATACGAAATTTTATAGAAGCTGTACAAAATATAGTATATATGCGCAATATTGAAGCGTTCAAGGGGATATAAAGGTAATGTACATCACATACACGTGTACTCTCATGCAACAAAATACAATTAGATTTAATAGTATAAGCTCTTTTATTCATCATAATAGATTGGAAATTTAAGTGTCTTACGAGGGTGAGTAAAAAGTTACCCGCTCTGTCGGTGTAGAATTTATTTTAAGCAATTGTCAAAAAAGACATACATCATTTTTTGACATAATCACTCGATTTCTGTATACACTTTGTCCATTTGCCGAAGGACCTTTGTATTTTCTCATTAAAAAATGTTTTGGGCTGAGCTGCGAACCACGAATGCATCGTGGTCTTCACCTTTTCATCAGCTTTTTCGGCATCCATCTCGCACAAACTTTTTAAAATCCAAATCTGTCGTGCACTATTGCATAAGCAGAGCCGTGGCTGATTTGCAAATGATTTGCCACATTATCCAGTGTCACTCGTCTATTCCATAGAGCATAAGTTCATGAGCACGTTCAATGTTGTCATCGTGGATGTGGACGGGCGTCCAGCTGTTTTTTCATAACACTCGTGCGATCTTCTTTGAACTTTTGTGCCCATTCAAACACACTTCGTGACAAAACACTTTCTCCATAATGTGCATTAAATCTTTGATAAATATAGGCATCAAACATAACCTCCGACCACAAGAAACGAATCACAGCATCCTGCACTGTTTTCCTGCAAATCACCATTGCAAAGCGCCATTACTCGCGCAACGGTCACAAACGAATTGACGTAACACAAAGAAACCTGCGCAGCAGCACTGAACAGATATTGACGTCATACGAAGAGTGCAGATGGATCAATACGGTCGACAGAAGTTTTAACTATCTGGAGTGCGGATAAATTTTTACTGAGAGTCGTATAGGAATCTATAATCTGTAAGTACACCTTTGGCTGAATGGAAATTTCTCTTACATATAGTCAAAAATGCTGAAACTGTGTATTGAATTGGAAAGTGATAAAAAATAAGTGAAGTTTCGAGGTTGCATGTGATTGCATGAGTACACAGGACGTTTTTAGCGAATAAAAAATAATTTTGAAAGACACGAGACTTATCTTGTATTTTATGCACTCTCTGTGTCCGAATTTCCAGAAGCTCTCTATCTTATGAAGTGTTTTAGATTAGCCGGAAAATTTTGTACGTACGTACAAGAAGTATACGATCTAAGTGGAATATTCCATTATTCTCTTGATACAACAGAAACGAAATTTACAGAACTTCTCAGAAAGTTGGTTTATTATTACCAAATTTATAGAATTAATATACGTTTATCATCTTTACATACCTAAGTCGTGGAGGTTTATCGTGCGTAAAAGATTAGTGTCGTTTCAAAGTTACATTTCGTACATTTTAAGCCTATAATTTGTAACGTACAAAACAATGTAAATTTGAGCTGTTTCTTATCTCCACAATAAGAAAATCCAACTTTACGTTTTTTACACAATGATATTTATGGAACAGTAATATCATATTATTGCATCGCTTGGAGAATGAAGTCAAGGTACGATGTGACCCTAGTGTAAACGCTGGGATACCCAGCTGTGCCGCACTTATAAGCATAAGACACAATACCTATTAAATACGAGGTTAATTCATGTTGTATCAGCAGTGGTCCGCCGCGGTCAGCCTGAAAGGATCGTTAAATTTTTAATCAAAGATACTGAAATATATCGATCGAATTGTATTGAAATTATACTTATATACAGTAATAATCTTCTATTGATTTGTGTATTGAAATACTCCAATTTATAACGTACATGTTATATGTATTTTGAGCAAAACTAAGATTAGAAGGAAATTAGATTAAATACCATAACGAGGTGTGAGAAGTGGGCAAAACTATTAAATTGTGTTTATCTATTATTTTTAATGTTTAAGACGTCGATTTGATGTTAATTCGAATCGACGTGTCTTCAGATACCGTATAGTTTGTAGTAATTCTGTAACTTAATTACCGTACAAGAATCCTCTCCACCCTGAGCATGTTCGGCGCATATTATACCATCAGTGATATCAGGTGCATTAGGAAATTTGGAATAAGCTATTTTGCATTCGGCGTTCTTAATCACTGGCATTTGTACTTCCATTAATGCATTAGGTCGTGGTCGTCCTACGAAGAAAATAAGAAAGATATTTAAGACTGGAACTATTTAATTTTATTATAAAATTGATATCACTTACTATATCTTAATGCTCCCCATCCAGCAACAAGGGGGTTATAGCCGACGAAGTTGCTCTTTCGTAGGGGCTCTTTCGTACAAATGGGATATACGTACCCTGAAAAATAAAAAAATAAATGAAAATGCAGGAAACGAATGACCAAAAGTATGAGAAAGAATTATACACGCTTTATGACACAATATATGTGTACAGTAAGAAATTTCAGGATATGATACTTCAGTAATACTCAATAGCATATATATATATATATATTTGAGGACTTACTCGAAAATGGCACCTCCTCCACCAATCTAAGAATGACAATATTATGATTGTGTATGTTTTCTATTCCATCCATATGTGCACAATGTGCTGCGGTCAAAACATGCCTAGCCGATATCAGGGAACCTCCGCACTTCCATAGTGGTTTGTCTGGGTTTCGGGGATTACGAAAACCTAATGCAGCGATCCATGGCCAAGCGCCTAAAATGCAATAGTCATAGTTGTGAATATACATAATTTTTTCTCACATAACGGGTAACAACGATTATTACCTATTCGATATTCGATCATACAGCAGACGATAAGTACATACGTACAAATACTCTGAAATAGAGATTTGATAAAGACAGAAATTAAATTTTTATTCCAGTGGAATACAAATTATTAAATAATTCTATATAATTTCTATTTGAACTATACTGAACTATAAAGTTCAAACGTGTAATTTCTGCCCTAACAGTTTTTGATCTCTATCCATATTATTACTCCTATATCAATTTTTTATTTCAAGCAAAAAGATACTCTTCCTAACATGAAGTAAAAGAAAGAAATAATTCAAGTTAATAAGTAAAGTTACTACCGATAAAATCATAGCATTATTATTTAGTCTAATTGAAATGTACATTGATGTGCTGTTTAATGCCTTTAAAGTTCATTCTTTGCAGTAAATGGCTTATTATTAATCGGAAAGAAAGACATAAAACGTACCAAGTTCAGCTGGTTTACCATCGACCACCCTGGTATGAGAGACGTTGCTAAAACCACAGTATGGTGGTCGCAAAGCCTTATACTTATACACAGTTTTTATTAAAATTTCTCTCTTCTCTTTGTTTGGATCGTTCGGACAGCAAACGATCGTAACATTGCCCTGGTATCTGCACACTGATCGTCTATAAAAATCGGTGGCTGTACGGTACTGTATCTGCCATATTTCTTGCAGAGGTTTACATTTTCTGTAGTCAAGGCACCTGCCTTCTTGATTGTCCGGTGTGGTACATTCTGGATCAAACAATTTTAAAACATTTATACAGTTCAAAGATGCGTAAGAAAGCGACACCGATTACTCAACTTTCGAAGTAAAAGGCCGATCAAGTCCACCGGATTGCCCTACAGACACGTATTAATCCGTAAGAGTGAGTCATCATGTTGATAATAATTATCTAAAGAAACTTTTCACGTGAAAATATAAAATTTTAATTGATTAGATATTGTGTTAGCCATACTTAAGAAAGAAAATGAAAATGAATGAAATGAAAGAAAAGGACTACCTTCAACCTCATTTTTTAAATAAACACTTTGTCAGTTTTTCGGTAAATAAATTCTTAGGAATTCAGGACAGTTTTTAGTGAATCATTTTGTTTCGACCGTTCGCGGAGAGACGCGATCGCGAGATAGCACGTCAACGAGAGTTGTAAGTTCCCGTTACGATTAAATAATCGACGCCACGAACTGATCGATCCCCTTATTTCGATTATGATAATAAGGGTAGTTCAACGAAATTCCACAGAATTAACACAAATAAATTAATGTTTATTTCAACAACTTATTAACTAGAAAGATATAAATGGAACAAAAAAAATGTAACTGCGTTTTGGTTGATAAGTAATGCGCGACATACCACATGTGTTGACGGTTCGACTTCTCGAAAAGTTCTGAACGCCTTTCGATTTTTTTCGTTTTTTCTGGAAGGCGACCCCCACTACGTTCGGATCACGCCACATTCTTTTACTGCGAGGTAAAATACGGGCCACGAGTCGACGTTTCTGGAAGTCGCCCTGCTTAATGAACCATGCGCTTGCCACTACAATGTTTGTTTGCCGGGCAGACGCGACGATCCGTCTGCGACGCGATCGATAGTTAAGAATATGACCTATGGTAAGCCGCATGGCGTAACATTCTCCCCCCGTTGAGAGGGTACCGATCAAACTAGGGAGGTGTGGTTGAAGTTCCCATCTTATTTCGTCTCGGTGGCTAGTTGTTCGGGTTTCTCGAGATCGGGTTGAATTGGCAGTGGGACAAGCCTTTTGACGCCCCGATCCAAAATGCTCTTTGCCGTCTGAACTGTAGCTGTCCGGATGACACCATCGGCGCCTGAATGAACCTTGATAACTCGGCCCAGAGGCCAATGCATGGAGGGAACGTTGTCCTCTCTGAGGATGACGATTGTGCCCTTTTGGATGCTGTGTCCACCCTTGCTCCATTTATTGCGGTTGGTTAGCTCGTTCAAATACTCCTTATGCCAGCGGTTCCAAAAATGTTGTTTAAGCTGTTGGATATGCTGCCATTTGGAGAGTCGGTTCGATGGAATGTCTCTGAAATCTCGATCACGTAAGCACATTAATGAATCGCCAATGAGGAAATGTCCGGGAGTGAGGGCTAGGAGATCATTTGGATCGGTGGAGATAGGAGTTAGCGGGCGGGAATTGAGGACTGCTTCTATTTCTATGATAAGAGTATTACGGTGTTAAGCTCATATGTTTCTGTTTCTCCACTCGCGCTGCGCCATAATATCCTTTGATATTTCCGATCCTCTGGTCGTACGAGGAATTGCCGATACAGGAATTTTCTCGATGTCGCCAGTGAGTACGTACTGATGAGCGCGGAATCTAATTAATATGCAAAATAAATTGTGAATTGATTCGAGAATATAGGATTTCCCCATTTTCATGATTATCGTGATTTTTGTATAAATATATTTTTTAAGATACTAATAATTAGGTACTTATAAATTAGTATTATCAATTATTTTGCATTTATAATTCCGCCTCTAGTATAAGTGTTAATTGAAAACTAACTTTATGTTTGAAAAAGTACTAGCAAAGTCGTTGAGTAACAAGCCACTGATGCTAACACAAATAGCATTGTCGTAATTAAATATTTCTAAATATTCATTTTTCATTTTGAACCTGTAGAAACAATTTATTATATATACTATTAGCTAAGTAATTGCATATTTAATTAAGTCGAAATATAAAACTTAGTTATTTTAATAATTTAAAAAATAAAAAACTGACAAACATTTCAATTTAATTTATGGTTGGAACAAAAGACAGTTATTCTTCATTAATTGAAATATTGCAATGCAGAGTACTTTCCAAAATACGCCGAGAGTATTCCTGATGGTGAAACGAGCGTTGCTTCATCGAACGCAGCTAAAGAAAACAACATCTATGTAGTTGGTGGTACGATGCCTGAAATAGGGGGCGATAAATTGTACAATACCTGTACTATTTGGGGTCCCGATGGAACTTTGATAGCAAAACACCGAAAGGTAAGTAATATATTCCTTTATGGCTTTGAATTTGAAAATATTGGGGCGAAGAAAGTGACTCTATCTAGGAATAATTTAGGAATATACATATGTACATACGTATACTATAACCAATTCTATAATTTACGGTTTATAAAATACGTTATGATACGGGAAACGCCCATTTTTGTTGTAATGTGTTTGTGTTGTATAAATTTTTCACATACTTAAAATATTATTATACTTATTTTTTCTCCTTTTTAAACATTATTAAATGATAGGATTTTTTAATAAAAGAAAGTGATAAAAACGCTGTCAGTTATTAAATAAAAAATAATTAAAGTTTAGGAGTTGGTAACTTTGATATTAAATTACAAAAGTTGCAGCAATAGAATTAGCGACTACATTTTTATGTTATTAGGTACATCTATTCGACATCGACATTCCTAATAAGATTACTTTTCGAGAGAGTGATTCACTCAGTCCTGGTAACTCCCTAACGACGTTCGATGTGAAGGGCTGCAAAATAGGTATTGGCATTTGCTATGATATTAGATTCGAGGAAATGGCACGCATTTATCGGAACAAAGGTACAGTAACTTAATCGATCAATACTTAACTAGCAAAAAATTAAATATCTTTCTTAAATATATTCTATATAAAATTAATATAATCTGTAACTCTGTATAAAAAGAAGCTTAATTTAAAAAACCAGTATATTTGCTGAAAATGAAACAAATAAAAGAATTAAAAGCACAATAAGAGGACTGTCCTCGCATATTCAGAAATGATGGAATGTGAATCGTGCAACTACGAAGTTAATTGGTATTCGGTGGCTTCATATTTCCTGCTTCTCTGGGTTAGGTTGCCAAATGCTGATATATCCAGCGGCATTCAATATGACCACTGGACCACTGCACTGGTCATTACTTCAGCGTTTCAGAGCGAATGATAATCAATTATACGTTGCCTGCATATCACCGGCTCGTGTTCCTTAAGCAAGTTACGTCGCATGGGGACATACACAGTTGACCAATCCCTGGGGAAAGATTCTTTACGATTTGGAAACTCAAGAGAATATGGCAGTCACCGATATCGGTAATTTACAGCTTAAAATTAAAAGCGAGAGATCCATGATGTAATTAATTTTTAGTCTCGTTAATTTATCGATTTAGCCATCTTCCTCTGTATTTGTTGAATTTATTAGTAAGCATTACTTATTACTTCGTATGTTTCTTTTTTCTATCAGATCTAAAAGTTGTTGAGGAAGTAAGGGCTCAGATACCTACATTTTCTCAGAGACGTACAGATTTGTACGACACTGTCTGTAAGAAGGAGTAACTCTACACTAAAACAGAAAATGTTTTTTTATAATATTTCTACTACGATATCCTTTTTTTGTGAATTATTACTAATTTCTTATCATTTGTACTAAATGAATGACTCAATTAAGAAAACCAAAACGTTATAAATAATAATCTGTATATCTTGTGTATCAACATGTAATTGGATATTATAATAATATAGGATAATAATATAGGAGAATAATAATATAGAAAATAATACATGCTTTTAAACACCTTTAATATCGATCACATAAATTGTAATAATTCACAATGATCACGCATACATAAAAGACCCTTTGATAGTAAAATTTACGATCAAAACGCAATTACGTATCGTTTAACAACATTTAATTTATAACACCTTTTAAACATTTAGACAGATTAACACATAACACTTCTTATATATAAACATCAATTCGAAGTTATCAGCTTGGAGAAATTGGTCGATTAATACCTGTAGATTGTCTGTCTCGATGAAAGCCTTAAAGAGAGCAAAAACATGATAATGCCGCTAATATAATATTCCTTCTTTCTTGTATCTGTCTGCCTCTCAGGTCGTTTTACTAATTACAATAAGTAATTTCGACTTCTTTGCGCTCTCTTTTAACGCATTCGAGACCGAAAGAAATTCATATCAGTCAGTAGGCAAGGGTATAATATACATATTTTATATATAACTTATGTAGTAATGTATAGATCATGTTAATTTCATATTTTTTTCAATATAGAATTATTATATATATATATATATATATATATATATATATATATATATATATATATATATATATATATATATATATATAACTGTACATAATACATTATAGAATAACGTAGTATATAATTTTATATTTTAAAAATATGAGGCATACTATTCAAGATTGTCGTCGATTTAAAATCAAAGTATGAAAAGGATACCCTGGAGAGAGTAAAACACAGAATCATTCTAACTAAACATTCAGATCGTACCGACACCTAGGTATCGTCTTACAATTAAATCTCGGTCTCGAATGGATTAAAATGAAATACATACTTGCAGCTTCAACATCTTCAATATCGAGGAGATTCAAACTTTACAAATAAAAGCGGCCTGTTCCCCTTTCCACGACAGACTCTCATACCATATCCGCTCTTATCCAGGCTTTTACTTGAAACCAGCAATGCGTTCATTTACAATTTAAATTTACCCGGACCATCCACTGAATCGTCAGCCCTTTACAAGAAATGAGAGGGAACGTTCGCCCTTGAACACATAAAACAAAAAAAAAAAAAAAAAATAGAAAAGGAAAAAAACCACAAATTTTAGTGAAGCTATTTTATTGAAACTTATTATATCATTTTAACAGCTATATATAAAACGTTGAATTATTTCCTTTCGCGCTGAGCAATTTTATTTCAAATTTCTAGCTTCAGAATGATAATTACGTATTTGTAATTATCAACAAGCTTTAAAAATATGGAATATTCAGCCAGATGAAATATAGGTAAAGTATTTAGAAGAAAAAAGATTGAAATGTTTTATGTAAAACGATTAAATTAAGTGGAAAACTGCGCTTCTTCCTGCTCCTCTACATGGCGCTACGCGGGACTCGCTTCTGAGCACGTCTTTCTCGTTGGAGGCTTCTTCTTTCTTTTCTTTCCCAGTAGAATTTTTGCACAATTCTTTCTCCCTTTTATCATTAAATTACCTCTAATTCTTAACAATCTTTAATCTTTGTCTCTTCTTCCCTATATATATATTTTTGTTTACTTTTCTCCGTAGCGAATTTTGTCTTTCTGACGCAGGATTAGGTTCCTGGACTTAGGGAGTTGCTACACGCCAGCTCCACCATGGCGACGGCATTCACTAGGCAGCCTACATAGCCACCTTTCAGCTCACGCTTCGGGACACTTTTTTCGCTGAGATTCTCCGCGATGAGGCATGAAAGCAGAGACCACCGTCTGCGGAGGCATGATTATTCTATTGTTCCTTTTAACGAGTAATCGTTTTACTCGAGTCCTCTCACTAAACCGTAAGTACGAAAGACTATTATACTTAGATAGGTACTTGGTCTCAAGAACCAACTTATTTTGGTCTTTCGATTAAGTTCTTAATTAAATGCTCAATTAGATATTCCTAAATATATCTTCATAATATTTCCCTCATCTATTTCTTTGACATTCTAGCAACCTCGTTAAGACGTCCGCCACTTCAACTTCTATCTACAAGTGGCAAAAACTGAAGCTGACCTTCTTCATGGAGAAACATGCCGGAAATGGCATCCGCACGTGTGAATAATTATACTCAGTGTCCAGGTAGTTCTTTCGATCATCCGATAGAAGTCGTTTCTGTTTTTCAGAGTTCGTTCACGTCTCCAGAATGTAAAAATATCCAAGGAAGTACCATTAGGAAGCAATGAAATTCAGAGTTTCTGTGGTTATTCCTTTTTCTGATTGTTTCTTTTCTTTGCCCAAAATGGATGATTTCTATATCAAATTGTTTATTCGTATTTTTTTTTTAATATTCCTTGAGATTTTCAATCAACTCGATTTCGAATTTTTTAGCACCCGATCTTCTGGTTGACGTCGTTAAGAAAGAGGAACGAGTGCACAGGAAGCATGGTCGGCGTGAGCATGATTAGATCCGGTCTGCCCGATGACCTTGCCAGTGATAATAGCGGTTCGTTAAGGTGGTTGCAGTCTTGATTTGCTTCTGTTTCGATTTCCAGCGAACTCGTCAGCCGGCATGGCTTCCGAGATGCTCCCCCTGAAACAAGTCGAAGGGAAATAATTAATGGACTCTCTGTTCGATTGTACGTGGATGACAAGCTGACCGTAAAAAGAAATATACAAATACGATTAGAAAATATAATCCGAACCCCTTTCGGTTTGATCTGAAGGTTTCTTTTTCTAGACGGAACCAAAGATTCTTATCTGGTTTATGGTGAGCTAAGGAACTCTTTGAAAACAGCATTTATAACTTTCGAAAAAGAGACAGGTATTTCTTGCGCGAACAATTGAATAATTAATTCGTTCTCTAAATATCCTTATTTGTTGTTCCTAAAATACATAATGATTGGAAGCTTCTTACGGGAAGCGCAATCAGCCGCTGATATCATTGAAGTCGAAACGCCATTAAAACCATATTACGATTCGCATGCGACATGCTCCATTCATGAAAACACAAAAGCAATAAACAAGTACAAATCAACGAAATAAATCCTCCGAGAACGAGACGTTACAGGAATTATACCATTGCGAGGATACAAAAGACTTGCTCATGAGCTACTTCCTTCAAGTAGTCGAGCGGTGTATTTTCCGGTCGTTAACTTCCATATAATGGGATATTAAAGAGTACGGACACAACGCTGCTATTTTTCAACTATTCATTATCAAATTACGCAGCGGGAATCGTTGCAACGACAAAACTGTAACGACTCGTACCTGCGTATCTTCCATTTAGCTGCGGTAAACGCTGACTTGTCTGCGTTTTTTTTTTTCACTTCCTCGTTACGGAAACCAGGAAAAGTGATTCACAATACAGTTTCTAACTGTACTTCTCGCGATTCTTTCTTAGAAACAAGCAATTGCTTCTTTTCAATTTCCTAAATCTATAATAAAACAGTCCATTCCTTGAATAGAAATTAACTTTAAAACTTTAGGCGCATACATTGTACGTATCGTATGTATGTATTTTGATTTGAAAAGAAACGCGGCAAACGCCTTTGAAAAGACGTTAGGTTTTCAACACCTTAACTAACTTAATTCCAGCGAGTTGCAAATCTGCTGCATCTCCAACATCTGAATATCAATCTTTTACAATGACTTGTTCTCCAATTTATTAAAATTACATCTCTCCCGTTGCACCGACCTTCTTTAAAGGTTCCCGCGGCAGGTTGAACCCGCATCACGTATCTTCCCTCTTCCTTCCACCCCCTGTTCCCTTTCTCTTTCTATCGGACGGGAAGAGCGGGAACGCTTAAAACGCGCGAATCACGCGAGCGCCTCACGATTTGCGAAACATCACGTGAAAATCACCGATCCGATCTCCGTGCGCGCGGTGCACCGTGGGGGTAACGATTAAATCGACAGGATATACTTTATTAGCTATTCCGTTATTACAGGCTGTAGTTGGCGGGGAAATAGTCACTATGGATCGATGAACTCCATTGTAACAACGCACCTTCGAATTGCATCGGAAACGCTTCTGTATTGCGTCCACCGTATAACCTATCATCGTGTGTTTAGGGTAAATCAGTGGATCGGAAGTTACGTTTCTATGTTTCTCGCCTGTCAGTATAACACTGTGCAAGAGATACAGCAAGATCCTAAAATCATTCGAGTACAAGTAGCGTAAAATGGTCGTTTAAATTTCAATAAATTAACTATTCATACGTTAATTGTACGCGGTCAGGATTAAGGGGTACGGCGATGGAGAAGATTTTGTTAGCTAGATGTTGAGTAAATAATCGAAGATGATAATTTTATAAATGTTTCGTATTTATGATGATGGAAAAGATTTAATTTGAGTTACGTTACGTTTGAATAAGATAGACTTTTCCAAGAGTGGAGGATTTGTAGAGATAGTGGACGTAATAGTAGTATGATTTAATACCTGATGTGTCTTTTTTTTCTTTGACATATAGGTCACTGTGGGGGTAATATTGATCTAGATATAACTATCTTTTCTGAGAAGTACGTATATGCTTATGGGAACTATGTTTGGTTAATCAATAGAGCCATTCTTTTGAGAAATTGAATCTAGAAGAATTTGACGATATTTTGCCTTGTTTCAATAGTACATCAGTTTAAAGAAACGCCTGCGATTATAGTATATAATTGCACATAGGTATATGCAAAATTGCATTTTCAAATAATTAAATCAAAAATATAGGAATGTATCAATGGGAAGAATATTTGTTAAAGATCTTTCCTTTTTAATCAAATTCGTCCAACAACCCCATTCTCGTCAAACATAAAATGAACGGTGCCTTTCTCAAAGAAACAAGAAGAAAATTGCTGTCGTTCTAAAGTTCTTCTCCATTGCTAAACTACACGTTCGTGTTTCTAGTTACACTCCAATTATTCGATTGTAAGAAGCAAGCAATCCCTCCATCCAAGCGCTAGATATAGTTTCTCGAGTAGTTCTCTTCAATACCGTTATATCGATGAACTCTTTTTGAATAAAGTTCACATTTATAAAGCAAACACAATAAAATACGACAGGACAATTGTAATCGATAAATAACATTTTATTAGGATATTATAAGAAGCTAAGATATCGAGTTCTAATTGTGAATATCAAGCGCTCGTCGTTCGAGGAGATTACCAATATTTTCTTCCTTAACAATATTAATTACGAAGTTTCGATACCGTTTATGACATTAAGATCTCTTGATAAAGTTGTATCGTTAAAATCTTACTGTTCCTAGGGAAAATATATAGTTAATATATATAGTTAAATATATATAGTTAAAACCGGAATATATATAGTTAAAACTTCCAGAGGAGCATCTCGCAGACAAATTATTGATTGTTAGTGTCGATTGACTGTAATCGATATTTGGTGCGTGAAGTTGTATGTTTCGTGAACCTGCGTTGATGCAGGGATTCTGTTGCAAATCATAAACTAAAGAGCCACTGGTCAAGGTGAAAGAGGTTCAATAAATCCAGTGTTAGTGTAATTTGACACTTTATGTGCACCGGGTGTATGCAAACAGAGTTTGATGTTCTGAACACCACGGTTGTAAGATTTTATTGAGACCCCAGTATTGTATCCGCACGGTGTGACCCTCTGTTGATGATTGCCCTCTCCACCAGCCGTTTAATCTCATCTGTCTATCGTGCCTTACCGGCCAGGGAGTTTCCCTAACATCTGAGATATCAGATTTGCAGCTCGGAGAGGACAGATAATTCGGAATATCCCAAAGAAGGGCAAGGTACTGGCCGAGCCCCAAATCACTTACATAGAATTACTTACATAGAACAATCACTTACATAGAATTTTTTTTTTCTTTTCTTTTCTTTTCTTTTTTATTTTCTTGTTGAAATTATAATTAATTCTCACGTCGAGAATTTTCAGTTACTTTACTTAGTATTATGCAGTGTTAGCTGATTATTAATAATAAGTTAAGACTTATTATAGATAAATATAATTTACTCACATAGAATAAATTCATTTAATTAATTATGAGATTAATTCACTTACATAATTATGACATACAAGTAAATTTTATAACCACAAATTTTTAAATGTTATACTTTGAATCTGTTCTTACATTTAATTTTAATTTTAATTTTAATTTAAAAAAAAAACCTTACAGCCAGTACCTCTAAAATATTCGATAAAAATTCTGATGAAACATTAATTGAAACATCTAAACGCAACAAAGAATGGATATAATTATACAATTTTCCAATATTTCAACATTCATTCATGTACATCGATTTTTATTATCACATTTGTTTCATATCTGAAGAATATGTATTTGTTGGCATCAAAATATTCTCTGTTTCAATCCTTGGTCATTTTAGATCGAGACTTCAAAATCTTCTTGATTAAAATTCTTAAATTTTTTTAAATGAGAATCATTAATTAGAGGACAAAAAGTTGCTTCAATTATTTGAATATTCTGCTATTCATACAATAACATATTTCATTTTAAATTAAAACGAGAATAAATACTATTGTGTATAAATTTAATAGAACGACAAAGTAAATGTACAAAGTAGTTGCAAAGTAAATGAACAAATTGTACGAGGCAACTGTCATTAGCGTAATTTTAACGTGTACATTTACAGTATGATATTAACCATTATTTAGGATTGTTAAAGTGAATTAATGCGTAACTGCGTCATCCACGATTGACCATGATTATGGTAGTGACTATTGCTATAAATGAAGCTTAATAGTTGTCGAAAAGAATCACTCGAAAATCGCGTTCATAAATCATTCTCTCGTCTCGTATCGTGTTCGTCGGGCGGAAAACAAGATTGTGTTTTAAAGAAATCGCGTGTTCCGATTACTATCAAACTTACTGTGTCACTCGCATAGCAGAAGAGAAAGATTAAGATAAGGTCACCAATGAGCAAAACGTTTAACGTATAAGTGTGGTACATTAAAATTGAGTCCGCTGCAACCCTCATGACATTTAAAATCCTACGCGTATATTGAGTAAAGTTGTTATATTAAATATAATCATATTAAATACAAGCTCGTAGGCTGGATTCCCAAATTATTTGGTTAAATACTTTGAATACGAGAATACCGAGTGTTAACAGTAGTAAATCCTCTATATGGTATGTTTACTTTGCTATCTTGAATAGGTAAATAACATTTCACTTTAACACATTTAACCAATATTATACGCATATGCACATAATGTTACTGTTACATATAATGATATATACGTAGATATACACGTTAATTAAATCCTCTATATGGTATTTTTATATCAGTATCGTAAACATTGTAAACCGGAAATCTTTTATTACACACGTACATATACAGTCAATATTATTGTTACATATAGTGATACATACGTTGATCCACACATTAATTAAATCCTCTATATGCTATTTCTACTTTGCTATCTTGAATAGATAAATAACATGTCGCTTCCAGATGTCAAATAATATTTGCCAAATGCACATATAATGATATAATTACATATAATGATAATAACAATATAATAATTATATATAATATTGATAATAATGATATAATTACATATAATGATATATACGTTGATCCACACATTAATTAAATCCTCCATATGATACTTTTGTATCGGTGTCATGAACATTTTTCCCCGAACGACCTTCTATGACGCGTGTACGTATATCGAGAATATTATTGTATTATATATAGTGATACATACGTTGATATACACATTAATTAAATCCTCTATATAGTATTTTTACTTTGCTATCTTGAATAGATAAATAACCTCGAATATAGACATACAGGTACACTTACGTTGATATACACCTTTGTACAAGGTGTCAAAAAATTTTTTATCACGGCGTTTTTTTAAGACGATTTTATAGCTTCGAAATTGATCTTGACACGATTTTCAATGTCAAATTATTTTTCTATTGCATCATGTGATACTCATTAGGAGGAACGAAACTTCTGTTTTCTTAGAAAAAATGTTTGAAATTTCATTAATTCCTAGATTGATTTTATTTATACTTTAAGGTCAGATATGACATCAAATAATGTCAATACTAATATTTAGTTATTTGTCAATTTATAGCATCTGAAAAACAAGATATCTTCGAGACAGCGTGGGTTTTCTTTCCAACTTTCTTAACTTTCAACAATAAAATTTTCGTCAAACGATACAATCTATCCAACAAAGTTCTTGTAGACAGCCAATCTCGTAAGAACATAGATCTTCTTCAAGTATTATTCTTCACAATGCTTCGTGTGGAATTTCTACTTGACGAGTTATTATTAAACGATTAAAAGCTTATTATTATACGATAATGTAATATCGTAGAATAGCTTTGATTGGAGATCGGCTGAAATTAGAAAACACCGTGTACGCCGTCTTTTTGTGGTTTGTTTACATCCAAGAGCGCCTAGTAACAATGACGCGAGAAAAGATAAGCAGCGTCAAAACAGAAGTACGGTTTCATATTTCAAGGAGTGGCAATCGAGAGGCCAGAGTATGTGAGCCGAAAAGTGTGTGTGTGTGTGTGTGTGTGTGTGTGTGTGTGTGTGTGTGTGTGTGTGTGTGTGTGTGTGTGTGTGTGTGCATTTACCACTGACGAATATAATATATATTTGAAAGGATGGAAATTTTATTTATCCGACTATATGACCATACTCGGTTAAGTATCAACAGCGACTATCTATCAAAAAGATTAAAAATTTTAGCCATGTGATTTGGTCCCTTAAAGCGGGGATTTTAGAAGTAATATTTTTATAATAAAAGAATTCATGAAAAAGTTGTATTATCATACAACTAATGATAAAATGATCTGGTTCTTCATTATATAATGTTCTAAAATTTGTCGTATATATAGGATGTACAAACCGTGATATCAAGGTATCAGTTCTTCCTTCCCAAGGGACAGTTTCATTAAAATTCTGATAGAATTAAAAATTAATTATTAATATTCTAACAATCATATATGTTAAATACGTTATAGTCAACGATATATACCTGAGCGAATGTAGGGGTGATTCCTTGATAATTATAAATGTCATCAGCCCACATCATTGTGCCACTTCTTTGTACTCCAGCCTCTAGATTAACAGCCTAAACAAACATACGAAATTTTATAGAAGCTGTACAAAATATAGTATATATGCGCAATATTGAAGCGTTCAAGGGGATATAAAGGTAATGTACATCACATACACGTGTACTCTCATGCAACAAAATACAATTAGATTTAATAGTATAAGCTCTTTTATTCATCATAATAGATTGGAAATTTAAGTGTCTTACGAGGGTGAGTAAAAAGTTACCCGCTTTGTCGGTGTAGAATTTATTTTAAGCAATTGTCAAAAAAGACATACATCATTTTTTGACATAATCACTCGATTTCTGTATACACTTTGTCCATTTGCCGAAGGACCTTTGTATTTTCTCATTAAAAAATGTTTTGGGCTGAGCTGCGAACCACGAATGCATCGTGGTCTTCACCTTTTCATCAGCTTTTTCGGCATCCATCTCGCACAAACTTTTTAAAATCCAAATCTGTCGTGCACTATTGCATAAGCAGAGCCGTGGCTGATTTGCAAATGATTTGCCACATTATCCAGTGTCACTCGTCTATTCCATAGAGCATAAGTTCATGAGCACGTTCAATGTTGTCATCGTGGATGTGGACGGGCGTCCAGCTGTTTTTTCATAACACTCGTGCGATCTTCTTTGAACTTTTGTGCCCATTCAAACACACTTCGTGACAAAACACTTTCTCCATAATGTGCATTAAATCTTTGATAAATATAGGCATCAAACATAACCTCCGACCACAAGAAACGAATCACAGCATCCTGCACTGTTTTCCTGCAAATCACCATTGCAAAGCGCCATTACTCGCGCAACGGTCACAAACGAATTGACGTAACACAAAGAAACCTGCGCAGCAGCACTGAACAGATATTGACGTCATACGAAGAGTGCAGATGGATCAATACGGTCGACAGAAGTTTTAACTATCTGGAGTGCGGATAAATTTTTACTGAGAGTCGTATAGGAATCTATAATCTGTAAGTACACCTTTGGCTGAATGGAAATTTCTCTTACATATAGTCAAAAATGCTGAAACTGTGTATTGAATTGGAAAGTGATAAAAAATAAGTGAAGTTTCGAGGTTGCATGTGATTGCATGAGTACACAGGACGTTTTTAGCGAATAAAAAATAATTTTGAAAGACACGAGACTTATCTTGTATTTTATGCACTCTCTGTGTCCGAATTTCCAGAAGCTCTCTATCTTATGAAGTGTTTTAGATTAGCCGGAAAATTTTGTACGTACGTACAAGAAGTATACGATCTAAGTGGAATATTCCATTATTCTCTTGATACAACAGAAACGAAATTTACAGAACTTCTCAGAAAGTTGGTTTATTATTACCAAATTTATAGAATTAATATACGTTTATCATCTTTACATACCTAAGTCGTGGAGGTTTATCGTGCGTAAAAGATTAGTGTCGTTTCAAAGTTACATTTCGTACATTTTAAGCCTATAATTTGTAACGTACAAAACAATGTAAATTTGAGCTGTTTCTTATCTCCACAATAAGAAAATCCAACTTTACGTTTTTTACACAATGATATTTATGGAACAGTAATATCATATTATTGCATCGCTTGGAGAATGAAGTCAAGGTACGATGTGACCCTAGTGTAAACGCTGGGATACCCAGCTGTGCCGCACTTATAAGCATAAGACACAATACCTATTAAATACGAGGTTAATTCATGTTGTATCAGCAGTGGTCCGCCGCGGTCAGCCTGAAAGGATCGTTAAATTTTTAATCAAAGATACTGAAATATATCGATCGAATTGTATTGAAATTATACTTATATACAGTAATAATCTTCTATTGATTTGTGTATTGAAATACTCCAATTTATAACGTACATGTTATATGTATTTTGAGCAAAACTAAGATTAGAAGGAAATTAGATTAAATACCATAACGAGGTGTGAGAAGTGGGCAAAACTATTAAATTGTGTTTATCTATTATTTTTAATGTTTAAGACGTCGATTTGATGTTAATTCGAATCGACGTGTCTTCAGATACCGTATAGTTTGTAGTAACTCTGTAACTTAATTACCGTACAAGAATCCTCTCCACCCTGAGCATGTTCGGCGCATATTATACCATCAGTGATATCAGGTGCATTAGGAAATTTGGAATAAGCTATTTTGCATTCGGCGTTCTTAATCACTGGCATTTGTACTTCCATTAATGCATTACGTCGTGGTCGTCCTACGAAGAAAATAAGAAAGATATTTAAGACTGGAACTATTTAATTTTATTATAAAATTGATATCACTTACTATATCTTAATGCTCCCGATCCAACAACAAGGGGGTTATAGCCGACGAAGTTGCTCTTTCGTAGGGGCTCTTTCGTACAAATGGGATATACGTACCCTGAAAAATAAAAAAATAAATGAAAATGCAGGAAACGAATGACCAAAAGTATGAGAAAGAATTATACACGCTTTATGACACAATATATGTGTACAGTAAGAAATTTCAGGATATGATACTTCAGTAATACTCAATAGCATATATATATATATATATTTGAGGACTTACTCGAAAATGGCACCTCCTCCACCAATCTAAGAATGGCAATATTATGATTGTGTATGTTTTCTATTCCATCCATATGTGCACAATGTGCTGCGGTCAAAACATGCCTAGCCGATATCAGGGAACCTCCGCACTTCCATAGTGGTTTGTCTGGGTTTCGGGGATTACGAAAACCTAATGCAGCGATCCATGGCCAAGCGCCTAAAATGCAATAGTCATAGTTGTGAATATACATAATTTTTTCTCACATAACGGGTAACAACGATTATTACCTATTCGATATTCGATCATACAGCAGACGATAAGTACATACGTACAAATACTCTGAAATAGAGATTTGATAAAGACAGAAATTAAATTTTTATTCCAGTGGAATACAAATTATTAAATAATTCTATATAATTTCTATTTGAACTATACTGAACTATAAAGTTCAAACGTGTAATTTCTGCCCTAACAGTTTTTGATCTCTATCCATATTATTACTCCTATATCAATTTTTTATTTCAAGCAAAAAGATACTCTTCCTAACATGAAGTAAAAGAAAGAAATAATTCAAGTTAATAAGTAAAGTTACTACCGATAAAATCATAGCATTATTATTTAGTCTAATTGAAATGTACATTGATGTGCTGTTTAATGCCTTTAAAGTTCATTCTTTGCAGTAAATGGCTTATTATTAATCGGAAAGAAAGACATAAAACGTACCAAGTTCAGCTGGTTTACCATCGACCACCCTGGTATGAGAGACGTTGCTAAAACCACAGTATGGTGGTCGCAAAGCCTTATACTTATACACAGTTTTTATTAAAATTTCTCTCTTCTCTTTGTTTGGATCGTTCGGACAGCAAACGATCGTAACATTGCCCTGGTATCTGCACACTGATCGTCTATAAAAATCGGTGGCTGTACGGTACTGTATCTGCCATATTTCTTGCAGAGGTTTACATTTTCTGTAGTCAAGGCACCTGCCTTCTTGATTGTCCGGTGTGGTACATTCTGGATCAAACAATTTTAAAACATTTATACAGTTCAAAGATGCGTAAGAAAGCGACACCGATTACTCAACTTTCGAAGTAAAAGGCCGATCAAGTCCACCGGATTGCCCTACAGACACGTATTAATCCGTAAGAGTTAGTCATCATGTTGATAATAATTATCTAAAGAAACTTTTCACGTGAAAATATAAAATTTTAATTGATTAGATATTGTGTTAGCCATACTTAAGAAAGAAAATGAAAATGAATGAAATGAAAGAAAAGGACTACCTTCAACCTCATGTTTTAAATAAACACTTTGTCAGTTTTGCGGTAAATAAATTCTTAGGAATTCAGGACAGTTTTTAGTGTGAATCATTTTGTTTCGACCGTTCGCGGAGAGACGCGATCGCGAGATAGCACGTCAACGAGAGTTGTAAGTTCCCGTTACGATTAAATAATCGACGCCACGAACTGATCGATCCCCTTATTTCGATTATGATAATAAGGGTAGTTCAACGAAATTCCACAGAATTAACACAAATAAATTAATGTTTATTTCAACAACTTATTAACTAGAAAGATATAAATGGAACAAAAAAAATGTAACTGCGTTTTGGTTGATAAGTAATGCGCGACATACCACATGTGTTGACGGTTCGACATCTCGAAAAGTTCTGAACGCCTTTCGATTTTTTTCGTTTTTTCTGGAAGGCGACCCCCACTACGTTCGGATCACGCCACATTCTTTTACGCGAGGTAAAATACGGGCCACGAGTCGACGTTTCTGGAAGTCGCCCTGCTTAATGAACCATGCGCTTGCCACTACAATGTTTGTTTGCCGGGCAGACACGACGATCCGTCTGCGACATTATAGTGCCGCGATCGATAGTTAAGAATATGACCTATGGTAAGCCGCATGGCGTAACATTCTCCCCCCGTTGAGAGGGTACCGATCAAACTAGGGAGGTGTGGTTGAAGTTCCCATCTTATTTCGTCTCGGTGGCTAGTTGTTCGGGTTTCTCGAGATCGGGTTGAATTGGCAGTGGGACAAGCCTTTTGACGCCCCGATCCAAAATGCTCTTTGCCGTCTGAACTGTAGCTGTCCGGATGACACTGTCACGTAAAATAACAAAATAAAAAAAGGAATTTGAGGTAAAAAATAAAAAAAGAAAACTTTATTTTTTTTCTAACATCAATACACTTTACAATTTACTTCCGAACTCTAGGCGTGACTTTCTAAGACTGACTCTTATGATTTTACTTTCGATCGGATCCGCTTACTTTCTTTTGTCATCCCTCAACATCCCCACCGTCCATGCATTTGCTAGGCGTCCGCGATCGTTGCCACGTGTTCTTTCTTCTAGAACCTTCGGTGGAAGGACCGTTGGGATGTTGATGGTTCATTAGGCACTTCAGCGATATACATTGTCGCCGAGTGCCGCCACATCTTTATCTCTATCGTCAGTCCGTCGGATTTGAAGTATGCCGGTCGTGACATACCCCCCTGGTTAGATTGATCTTGGTCCTCTAAGATCGTAGTAGAATGGAATTATTTAAATGTAGATCAAAGGATATGTTTATGCTTTTTTTTTCAGGAATCGCTATGAATTGATTTTCTGCATGTTATGGTACAAAAGTTATTTCGTTAATCTTAAATATAGCAATTTTACAATATTTGTTAGTGTTCGAGAAGCTAATAATTTCAGAGGCGTAATCATGTTGTAGTTTTCGATCGTGAATTGGTTGGGTTTGTTTACAAAGCGTAATTCCTATCCCGTGAATTTAAGGCAACTAATTAAGGGTATTGTTACTAGTGCTAGGGTCAGCATTATCCTGAAAAAAGTACGCTTTCAATCGGTTACCATGTATCTTTTTCTTAGCATTGTCGATAGAAATAATGTAATAAGGAGTTTTCACATCGTTAATTCTGTAGGGTCCTAACCATTCAATGTCCAACTTATCTCTTTTATGGTCGTTGTGAATTAAAACAAAGTCTCCTTTCCTAAACACAGTCTGAGTTTTAACAATCTTTCTTTCTTGGTCTCGCTTGTATCGTTGCTTATTCTGAATAAGTGTTTTGTGAGCTGTTTCCCAATATTTATTCAACTGTTTTTGCCAAAGTGAGTACATATCATCATAGGTAAGTGTGGGAAATTTGGATATTGCGGAAGGTAAGTTAGCTTTTCGCCCAAAGGTCAATTCAAAGGGAGAGAATCCTGTTCCTTCATGTTTCGCGGTGTTGTACCCTAAACAAATGAAATTAAGTACTTCATCCCATTCTTTGTCATTGTCGTGTAATGCAGTACGAATTAAATCTTTAACTGAGGCATGCGTTCTTTCGAGGGATCCGTTACTTTGTGGGTGAAATGAAGTTGTTTTGATGTGTTTGATTTTAAAAGCTTCTTCAAATTTCGTCATTAAATCACTAACAAAATTTTGTCCCTGATCTGTTAGGATCGTTTTTGGTGCCGAAAATATGTAAATATAGTGTTCAATGAGCGCGTTAATTATGGATTCAGTTCGTTGCGTTTTAAGGGGAACTAGTATCAGATATTTCGTAAGTTCATCGTGTATTGAAAGTATGTATTGGTTTCCGCGTTTGGTTTTCGTCATCGGTCCTATGATGTCCATAGCGATTTTGTCGTTAGGGTTAAGTGGCGTGTCTGAGATTTGTGGGGATTCTTTGGGTCTGATACGTGTTAGTTTCTCCTTTTGACATGTGTCGCATGTTTTCACAAAGTTTTCTACTCTTTCTAAAAGTCCGGAAATTTTGAATTTATCCTTGATCCGTTGATACGTTTTCTGTATCCCTAAATGTCCTACGGTGTCGTTATGGTTTTCCTTTATTGCTTGTATTATTTCGTTTTCGTCTAGTTTTAAGATGGGATTAGGTGCATAAGTAATTTTCTTGTACGTGTCGTTAAAATATATTAGCATGAGTTTAATCTGTGTTTTCTCTAATTCAGTGAAGTCGTTATTTCCTATGCCGATTTTTGTTGTATCTTTAAGAATTTTGTAAAGTCTTCTGATCCAAAGTGTCTCGTCGTATTCTCCTAAGTCGTTTCGAGTTAATTGGTAAAATGTTTGGTCATTTGGTTTAATTTCTAAGAGTTTCGGATTCTCGTTGTTGTCTTTCCATGCGTTGAATGAATTAGTGTGATCAATTACTAGGTCGAGGTTAACTACTTCGTCGCGAGTTACTGCGTGAACTCTAGATAAAGCGTCTGCAGCTGTGTTATCTTTACCCTTTGTATATTCGATTTCATAGTCATATTCTTCGAGTCTAAGTCTCCAACGAATCAGTCTGCTAGAAGGGTCTTTGCAATTGTGTAGCCACTTAAGAGCTTGGTGGTCGGTTCGAATAATGAAGCGTCGTCCTAACAAATATTGTCTTAATCTTTTCACGGCCCATACGATGGCTAAGAGTTCCTTTTCTGTCGTGGTATAGTTTCGTTCGGGTGGATTCAGTGTTCTTGAAATGTAACAACAAGGATGACCGTCTTGCGACAGTATTGCTCCTAGTCCTTCGTTACTTGCGTCGGTAGTTAAGGTAAAGGTTTTGTTAAAGTCTGGATAAGCTAATATTGGGAAATTACAGAGTTTGTCTTTTAAAGTATCAAAGCTAATCTGGTGTTTGTCAGTCCAATGGAATGGTGTGTCCTTTTTTGTTAAGTCTGTAAGGCTTTTCGCGATTTTGGAAAAGTTTCGAATAAATTTGCGATAATAACCTGCTAAACCTAAGAATGATTTCACGTCCGTGGCATTGCGGGGTAATCGAAAGTTTTTTACAGCGTCTAATTTCTTGGGGTTTGGTTTGACTCCTTCGGATGAAACTACATGGCCTAAGTATTCTAATTCCGGTTTTACGAATTCACATTTGTCCGGTTGCAATTTAAGTCCTAATTCTCTGAGTCTCTGAAATACTATCGCGAGGTTTTCGTTATGTTCTTGAATCGTTTTTCCGAATATCACTATGTCATCCAAATAAACAAAGCAGTATTTTCCTACAAGTCCAGCTAAGGCTCTGTCCATTAATCTTTGAAAGGTAGCGGGTGCGTTTTTAAGTCCGAATGGCATTCGATTGAAATGAAAATGCCCTTGCGGTGTCGAAAAAGCGGTATATTTTTTAGATTTCTCGTTCATTGGAATTTGATGGAATCCTGAGGATAAATCAAGCGCCGAAAAGAATTTTGCGTTTCCTAGTTGTGTTAAAATGTCGTCTATATCAGGTAAAGGGTAAGCGTCTTGTTCTGTGAGTTCATTTAGTTTCCTGAAATCGATAACTATCCTCCATTTCTGTTTTCCTGAGGCGTCTAATTTTTTCGGAACTACCCATACCGGAGAGTTATAAGGGGATTCGGATTCTTCTATAATATTTTTCTTCAACATGTCTCCTATTTGTCGCGAAATCTCGTCACGGTGACATTCCGGTGGTCTATACGATCGTGTGTTAATAATTTTGTCTTTGGTTAACGAAATTGTGTGCTGAGTTAAATTAGTACAGGGTAAAAGATCGGTTTCTAAATTAAAGATGTCAATATAATGAAGGATAATCTTTTCGATGGATTCACGGATTGGTTTTTCAATGTGATCTGTTCTCACTAGGCTTTTTAGTTTTGATACGTTGGAAAAGTCATGAGAATTTTGAATATTGCTAGAAATTTCAACGTTTTGCTCTCCAGTGTTGATAAAACATACTTTAGTTGGTTTGCCTTCCAAATAGATTGTTTGAACTCTGTTTTCTCCAGGAGTCAAATGTATTGGTTTCTGAAATAAAATGGTTTTGTCGTTTAATCGGATTTTGTCATTGGATATTGAATAGTTATACTTCTCTAAACATGGTAGCCCAATGATTCCGTCTTCGATAATAGGGAAATTGTTCGGTACTATGTGAAAAATGTGATTTTGTCCAAAAATTCGTTTCGTTACGTATTCGTTAGTTTCGTACTTGTCTCGTCCCATAGAAAATTTTTGTTTAGGCCCTATTTGTATCGCGTTGACAGTTTTGTTACGTTTCACCAGGTTTATCCCTGCTCCTGTGTCGACCAGAAATACTCGCTCTTCGGTTCGGGTTGACAAAGGTATTGCGAGTAATCTTCCCGTGGCGATGTTGACTCGTATGTCTCGTACGGTTCGTCCATCTCCTGGTTCGATGTTGTTTCTTGTATTTCGTCCCATTCCTGGACTGCCTGAATTCTTGCGGGTGGTCGATCGCGCTGGCTCGGTGGTAGAAAATTTTGACACTTGTTGGCAATGTGTCCCAGCTTTCCGCACTTGAAGCACTTCATCTGTGCGCGTTCAGCAGGTGATCTATTTTCTACTTGGTTAAATGTAGCAGGTTTCTGAGCTACTGGCGTGTTAGGCGATCTTGATGGTACATTAGATCGTCTTACCTGCATATGCTGGTTGTCGGGGCGATTACTAACCGAAGGTAAGCGATTACATGACCAATTAGGTTGTCGTTCTTCTCGCAAGTAGCGTTCTACATCGGCTGCCTTTTTTTCAGCTTCCGGAAGATTCAAGGGTTCACTGCTTAATAGTATTCGCCCTATGTCGCGTCTGAGTCCCTTTAGGTACACACGAACAGTCTTCTTCGTGATTTCTTCAGTCATAATTTTACGTGTTAGTGGTTGTGGGTACTCATTGGTTACTGCGTACAGCAAACGGTTGAGTATTCTTCTAAACCGAATATTAAAACTTTGCACTGATTCCTCGCGTCCCTGTCTCAACTCTCGTAATTGTTCTTGGTACTCATCCGAAGTCACTTGTGCTGCTAAGTTATTTCTCAGTGCGTCGTACAGATCACTGTAACACTCAATAGGAATGTTGCGAATACTTTGGGCTGCTTTCCCCACGATTTTTTCCACTTTTATTGCTTTTAGCAATAGATCTTGCTCCATACAGCGATCCTTCATACTTCTCACTTCTTTGATGAAGTCTTCAACTCCTACATCATCATCTCCGTTGAGCGTTGGGATGTAGCGTATTGCATCCTTAGCTCGTAGAGTGGGAGGAGCGGGCGAAAAATAGCCTCTTTCTTCCACCTCGGGTTGTTCGCTGTCGAGGTGGACAGGTGGGGTGTCTGAAGCTGCTAACCCTGACAGTTTGCGTGCTTTTGCCATATTCACAGTACGATTGATTGCTGTCGACGCACTTTCATTGTCTTCGGTGATAATGGAAGCAAATTCATCGGTCGCAGGGGATCCGAACCCAGTCCGTAGCGCTGCGACGGTTTTCCCGAGATTCTCGATTTCTGCTGCCCTGTGTCTGTTCTCTTCGTCATTTTGCATAGACAAACGTAACATTTCCTCTCGTAAAAGGGCAATGTTCTCGTTCTGTTTTTGAATACTGTCCCATATTGCTCGCAACATTGGGTCAGTTGAGGTTGAAGTTTGAGATTCGTTTGCCTTAGACATTATTGCGCTGATTTATAATTTTCAGACGAAGACGAGTCTTGGCTACTGAAGCTAAATTTTCTTTCACGGTAACGTACACAGGAATTCAGTTTACCTTTTATTGTTACTTCACTTGGTTCGTGATAGTTACTTTGTTGTTGCGGATGACCGTAGTCCCAAATAATTCGATCTTCCGTAGATGATGAATGTCTTTTGGTTTCCGAACAAACACTTTTCACTATCCTGGCAGGATCGCCAAAATGTCACGTAAAATAACAAAATAAAAAAAGGAATTTGAGGTAAAAAATAAAAAAAGAAAACTTTATTTTTTTTCTAACATCAATACACTTTACAATTTACTTCCGAACTCTAGGCGTGACTTTCTAAGACTGACTCTTATGATTTTACTTTCGATCGGATCCGATTACTTTCTTTTGTCATCCCTCAACATCCCCACCGTCCATGCATTTGCTAGGCGTCCGCGATCGTTGCCACGTGTTCTTTCTTCTAGAACCTTCGGTGGAAGGACCGTTGGGATGTTGATGGTTCATTAGGCACTTCAGCGATATACATTGTCGCCGAGTGCCGCCACATCTTTATCTCTATCGTCAGTCCGTCGGATTTGAAGTATGCCGGTCGTGACAACACCATCGGCGCCTGGATGAATCTTGATAACTCGGCCCAGAGGCCAATGCATGGAGGGAACGTTGTCCTCTCTGAGGATGACGATTGTGCCCTTTTGGATGCTGTGTCCACCCTTGCTCCATTTATTGCGGTTGGTTAGCTCGTTCAAATACTCCTTATGCCAGCGGTTCCAAAAATGTTGTTTAAGCTGTTGGATATGCTGCCATTTGGAGAGTCGGTTCGATGGAATGTCCCTGAAATCTCGATCACGTAAGCACATTAATGAATCGCCAATGAGGAAATGTCCGGGAGTGAGGGCTAGGAGATCATTTGGATCGGTGGAGATAGAAGTTAGAGGGCGGGAATTGAGGACTGCTTCTATTTCTATGATAAGAGTATTACGGTGTTAAGCTCATATGTTTCTGTTTCTCCACTCGCGCTGCGCCATAATATCCTTTGATATTTCCGATCCTCTGGTCGTACGAGGAATTGCCGATACAGGAATTTTCTCGATGTCGCCAGTGAGTACGTACTGATGAGCGCGGAATCTAATTAATATGCAAAATAAATTGTGAATTGATTCGAGAATATAGGATTTCCCCATTTTCATGATTATCGTGATTTTTGTATAAATATATTTTTTAAGATACTAATAATTAGGTACTTATAAATTAGTATTATCAATTATTTTGCATTTATAATTCCGCCTCTAGTATAAGTGTTAATTGAAAACTAACTTTATGTTTGAAAAAGTACTAGCAAAGTCGTTGAGTAACAAGCCACTGATGCTAACACAAATAGCATTGTCGTAATTAAATATTTCTAAATATTCATTTTTCATTTTGAACCTGTAGAAACAATTTATTATATATACTATTAGCTAAGTAATTGCATATTTAATTAAGTCGAAATATAAAACTTAGTTATTTTAATAATTTAAAAAATAAAAAACTGACAAACATTTCAATTTAATTTATGGTTGGAACAAAAGACAGTTATTTTTCATTAATTGAAATATTGCAATGCAGAGTACTTTCCAAAATACGCCGAGAGTATTCCTGATGGTGAAACGAGCGTTGCTTCATCGAACGCAGCTAAAGAAAACAACATCTATGTAGTTGGTGGTACGATGCCTGAAATAGGGGGCGATAAATTGTACAATACCTGTACTATTTGGGGTCCCGATGGAACTTTGATAGCAAAACACCGAAAGGTAAGTAATATATTCCTTTATGGCTTTGAATTTGAAAATATTGGGGCGAAGAAAGTGACTCTATCTAGGAATAATTTAGGAATATACATATGTACATACGTATACTATAACCAATTCTATAATTTACGGTTTATAAAATACGTTATGATACGGGAAACGCCCATTTTTGTTGTAATGTGTTTGTGTTGTATAAATTTTTCACATACTTAAAATATTATTATACTTATTTTTTCTCCTTTTTAAACATTATTAAATGATAGGATTTTTTAATAAAAGAAAGTGATAAAAACGCTGTTATAGTCAGTTATAGTCGCCAGTTGTCCTTGCTAATGGTTGCTTGTTGTCGCTAGTTAGTTCTCGTTATCGTTATGTATTCCATCAATCACGCGAAATTTAACGTATGGGAATTTATTCTTCTTTATTCTTTCTGTAGGGAGATTTTTTAAGACGAGGAAAATATAGAATATTTTAAGACGACGGTAAGGTTTGAATTTAAGTAACTGTTTTATGATACAACAAAGTGGAAAGACGATTTAATTTTATAAAGTTTAGGGTAATTTTTTAAAAAACTTCGAATTTAAAAGATTCAAATAGATATCTTAAACGTAATTAAACCCTCCATATCGTAAGAAATTAAATGAAACTGCGCAACAAAGTTGATACATTTAATGTATTATTTTAAACATTTATTTAAAAACATTTATTTAAAATTTAAGTGTAGGCGTCGACGCGCGCGCGCCATTCGAAGCATTTGTCAGTTCGTTACATCTGCGGTAAAAGTTGTAACTACGAAGAAGCTTAACATATGGTGCGTCTCAAGACGACAGTAAAAAGTATTAAGAGATTTTTCGAGATTTTTTCTTTTAAGTTTCCAAGTACTTTTTCTATTTAACTTCTTTTTTTTTTTTTGTTGCATTTTCTAACAATATTCGATAAATAGAGACGAAATATGACAGTTCTTAGTTCGGGGATTTATTGGTTCGAAAGTTACTTGAAAAGTGTTTCTGGAGTTCGTGCGGTTAATACTTTTAAACTTTTACCGAGTACGACTTATTCCGTATGGCTGGACAAATCTTTGTTGATACTGTAAGCGTAACTGTAAGCGTCCGGATATTGTCTTGTGGAGATAGAAAAATACACGAAGTATTGATTGAACTACATATTTTTTTAATTCTTTTTTAATTCTTTTAGTTCTTCATATATTGATAATAAAACGATATTCCGCTACTTTGAGCACAATATAGTAATGTTTAAATAAATAATAAAATTTACGCATTTCGTCTTCATGCGTCGATAAGAAAATGCAAAAAAAGTTAAAGAAAGATGATGCGCAGACGCGAAGTTTAGTCAGCAATAATATTTAAAACCTCTAAAATATATTGTACACATTTATTTGCAAATAAGCTCAATGAAATTGAACTGTAACTGTGTTTCCAATAATGTCTTCGATGTATTGCTCGCCATTATGTCGGATTAACAGCTCTAAGTGATCGACCTTAATCACTAAATGTCGGCCGTGATTCAGTGGTATAGCTTTACATATGACGGACATCGCAGGCGCTTGTAAGACGTCCATTGTGAAACGTTTCCAATAGCACCGTTTATGCACCGTTTATGTGATGGTGAAATCTGAATATATATATCGCTGAAATATATATCGCTTATCACTTGAGTCTGACACGATCGTTTTTAAATAGAATCACAATTTTTTATTCTTTACAAAATCAGTCTTTAAAGATTATGTGCAAATAAAATAGATAAATAGATAAATGGTTGTAGAAACTTATAAAACAGATATTACAAGTATATCTAAATAAATGATATATTTATAAATTGTAATATTTGATCTAAAGTTTAAATAAATAAAAGAGATACTCGTGACTTACAATAAACGTATTTTTTTTTTCAATTTTTAAACAAAGCAAAAGTGGATAACAATTTTTCAAAATGTAAAAATCAACACAATGGTTGGTTTCTTTAATTAATCAATAACGTTTAAAGTTAATTAATGTCCAGAGTGGTTTGTACATTTTGTATTTCGCCGTATTTCAACGTTCGATGTGTAAATAGAACTTGATGCCTGAAATATCGAAAAAATAATTAAATCCGATCGTTCCGTCGAATTTGCAAATTGTATACTCGTGTAAAATCGAGTGCGCTTGTGTATGCTGATACGAAAAGTGGTAGTATATTTTTCTTTTTTCGATTATCGTTATCACTTTTTGTGTGGAAAAATTAATTCCGTGAAATGGAAGTGCAATCAATACGGCTTATCACGAAATAATAGCACAACGACGGTACATATTGGTATTGACGTCAGCTTCACAAAATTTCCCGAGTATCGCGGTCGACTATTTGGGTTAAGAATTCATTTTCAAGGTTCTACAAGCACGAGTATCTTATGGATATGAAATTTTCAGTGTACATTTTAATAACCATATTCCATATTGCATGCTGCGGTCCAAGAAAAATCCGCAGTTAATATTCTGCTAATCCCTGCTGCTTTTAAAGACCATAAGTAGTCGTCCGTAAGGTTTAAAAGATTTCGAGTAGATTTGTATTACGTATTTTATCTTCTAATTTTTAAAGAGAGGATCGTGTTTAATTAATTGAAAATGACGAAACTGTAATGGGACATTATTATCAAATATTAAACGTGGTTCCATTGGGTACTTTTATGGTCTTTGCGAGATATATATGCATTATACGTTGCTATTGGCAACGCGTAGCGATGAACGATGGAGAGCAATACCTTCGTTATCTCGTCTCGGTTGTGTACATATCAGTAATGCACAGTACTCGTACTAAATATCTTACAAATTCCATACAGATTTTCAGATTAGTTTCGAATAATACCAACACGACCATGATAGTCACAGTACAGTATTAAATGGTGCCACTATGCATAATACACTCCTAAAATGTTTCTACAAATATATTTGTCCGAATATTTTTGTCAGCTACTATATCCTAACCACGATTTATTAAACAATATATAGATTTAAAAAAGAATATATAACGACATTACTTGTTTAGGCTAGATTGGTTTAACTTGTATAGTTTTAGTAACTGTGTAAGATCAAACAAGAACTTATCGTTAGTTTGGCGAGATTTGATTACACGAAGCAACATAATTGCTTTGAAACTCAGGACAGAAAACAATGTCAACCGGTAGACGCGTTTGTCTGGTGAACGTGTAACGCGTGAATAATAGATAGCGACAATCACGCGAACGCTAGTTACAGCTGACTTGGCTTACATTGTAGCATTCAAACTAGAGTATACGAGCCGTAAGCACTATTGAAAGTTCAAAGGCCGACTAGTGAGCTTCATCCTATCTCATTTTTTAATCAGGCGATGGATCGACGAATCGTATTGATTTCGAGGATTATTATAGTTCTGTGGAAATTTTAAAGCGCGGTTTGTCTAATCTTGTCTCGTTAGCTACAGACTCTTTGGCGAGCAGCCTGAAACTTGATCCAGTTTCGAGAAAATGAAAAATTCGTTTCTTCTCTTTGCTTCCCTGTTCCTTCTTTCCTCCTTTTTCCCTTTTTACATCGCGTTAAGACCCGTTAAATAATATTGACTGCCGTGGACGCTGGCTGAGAAGTGCACTTTATAACTAGCTTTAAAATCACTGACGTCGATGAGGACAAAGGTAAGTTAGAGGGTCATTTATCTGAGCTGGTGTTATTCGACCTGAACTCTGCAGCTTTTCACAGTTTCTTTCGTTTTTCTTTTAAGAGCAGAGATGTTAACTGGTCTCTTGTTACGTGTAAGAAAGTACGTGTATGTACTAAAGCTTATTTATCACCAATTGGTTGCTCAAAGTCGAGATATACATACCTATATTATATTAATACGTTACAGAAGATTACGCGTTAGTTAGCTTATGAGAATTTATAGTGTGTCACAGATCACAAAAGCAGAATGACTACTTTTTCATAAACGATATATGTATATGAATTGAAAGTTTAACTATTACGTCACATACTTCTCTCGATAAACGTCGTCGAGTGCATATTGTTAAAGAATATTAGCCATTTGAATTCAATAGTTTCGAAGATACTAATGCTTCTGTGAAGTTTTTGCAGGCTGTTAATTTTTTATTCAGATACTACAAATTTTAAATAACTTCGATTAGAAATAAAAATCACATTACATTAACGCGTAGAATGTAACGTAACGTAGATAATGTAAATATAAATTATATTACAAGGAAACAATACGGTAATTGTAGGTAATGTGAAACATTCTGGTTAAAATTGCATCCTTTGAAGGCTAGGACACACAGTACTTACGAAGTAGATTAAGTAGCAAATGGGGTACTTAAGAAAATTCATGTTGTCATTGTTTAATAAACATCTTCAGCTAATAGCTTTCTGCAAAAGCTGGTTTAAGTTATGCTAGCTTATTCCTTATTAATTGCAATTATATTGTTCGTATCTCCTAGAGGATTAACAATCCATTTTTATAATGGATAATAAAAGTAAATTCCTATTAGGTTGTCCCAAGTTTCTTTCGCTTTATAAAGAAATGACAGTTATGTTATTCTATATTATTTTATATTAAATTGGAAAAGTGCTAAAATATTTGATAAAAATGTTAAGAAATTCTGATATTGATTTAAGCGTATCGATTTATCTGCTCTTCATATTTGATCAAACAGAAATTGTTAATTATGATTTCCACTTAAAAGCGGATTGCATATTATGAGGATAAATTATCAAATTCATCTCTAATATACACATTAGAGAATCATTCATAGCCGTAATCCTGTTTACCGCTAACATTCCTGGTACTCAATCATTCATTAGGAGACTGCTCTAGCCGCACAGAATACACCTGTAAATAATTAATCGCCATTAATATTCCATCGACTTTTGAAAATCCCTCATGTGATCTATTTCATGCGATGAGAATATGTATAAATTGAGATTGCGATCGACCATCCTCAGTCGGATAAATCGAGTGATTCAAATTATAACACAAAAAAAAGTTAAAACTAGTTACATTATCTTTTTCAATTTTTATGTATTATTTGGCGGAAGAAACTTTGGTAATTAGTAAGTAAAGTTCACCTCCTTAATGTTAATGATTTTAATATGTTATTAAGCTCAAAGTTCTAAGGAATTTTCTATATATATATACATATACATAACTGTGTGCGTATATATATAATATACGTATAACAGCCAAAGTTCAGCTCTCAAGTGTACGCAAAACTTTTATGTTCATTTTACGCTATACCAGTATGTTTCATGAATTTGTTTGCTAACAGTATCGAAACAAATAACAAGCAGAGGACGAGCTATTCATGAATTGTTTTGCCAGCGTGTACGCTCCCAATATTTTCTATTTGAGAAAACATACTTGTTGCTATTGCAACTACAAATATTTTTACAGTCGACGCTTTTGCCGTGAATCATTGGCTAACATGTAAAATCGAGAAAAAACATGGTTTATTGTGATGGAAATGTGGAAAACCGCAAAACCGATATAGAAGGGAAAATAAAGGAAAGGAAGGTAGGGATAAGTAGAAGCTTGGGGCCAAGTTTAATTCACTGAAACCGAGCTGCTTGTATTATCACAAAACAAAATTGCCAGTACGTCATTTCCGTACTCTCGTCCTCGCGAAAATGGTTTTGCTCGTGAAGAAAAAAACGAAGAGACAGGGAAGAGAGGAAAAAGCAAACGGAGAGCGCTTTTAAAAAGCTGGCGAACCGTGTGTTACCACAACGAGACACGCGGTGCTATTTGTCGCTTTAAATTGTGTCGCAACTCGTTTTTGAGATCTTTGCCAGGGATGCGTTAAAACACGCTGCAAATATATTTCTGGCTTTTCTGGGGTTTAACTGAAATATGACAAATAACGTTGTAAAACATATGTACTTATGACTTACAGAGTAATTGAGTGTACAAAATATAATAGCCAGCGATTTAGGGCTTTAAAAGATCAAAAGAAAAGAAAAGAAAAGAAAAGAAAAGAAAAGAAAAGAAAAGAAAAGAAAAGAAAAGAAAAGAAAAGAAAAGAAAAGAAAAGAAAAGAAAAGAAAAGAAAAGAAAAGAAAAGAAAAGAAAAGAAAAGAAAAGAAAAGAAAAGAAAAGAAAAGAAAAGAAAAGAAAAGAAAAGAAAAGAAAAGAAAAGAAAAGAAAAGAAAAGAAAAGAAAAGAAAAGAAAAGAAAAGAAAAGAAAAGAAAAGAAAAGAAGAAAGATAATATGTTGCGGCAGTTTAAGTCGATCTAAGAAAATAGATAACGGGAGGGGGGGGGGGGGGGGGGAGGGCAAAGCTAGTTAATCTGGAAAGAATCCAAGCGTCAATTTCAAGCATTTACAGAGAATCAAGCGGGCTGGTTAAGGTCGTGAGTTGAGCAATTATCCCGCGTTAGGTTCAATCAGGTTAGTCCCACGCGAAATTGATCCAACCATGCGAAAACGAGTGTATTCTGATTTCTGTTGCAGATATTTCTGGATTGTTGATTTGTTTCCGCTTGTCATCGAAATTTTTTACCAACAATGAACGTGTACGTGAAAGCAATCATAATTGCGGTAATCATAATAGTGTCGGTTCTTCTTTATATTTTCCAGTTTGTAAAGATTGGTAAGTTGATACTGATTAATTATGCGATCGAAATCCTATATAATGGCTACAAAAAATATTTGCATCATTATTCTCGTTTCCTAATGAATCGCTGTTTTAATCAAGTTTTATATTGCATCAAATTTCTGTAGTTACACGAAAGTACTAAATTATAGAAAACTTGATATACACGGATTTAATTAATTGATAAATTAGCCAATATATAGGCATTATTATTTATTATATTATATATTATAGGCATTATATATTAGTAATGTATATATACACTTTTGAATTTTAGCCTTCTTAGCCTTCTATTCTTATATCCTTTAAACGTCATTTCAAGCTACAAGCTACTTTAACTCAAATAGCTCGATTTCAAGTTCTAACGTATACTGTAAAGCACACTTGCGAAGTGAAACAGTAAACACGATATGAAAACTCTCTCCCCAGTAAGAAATCGAATATCCAATTTCAATCGTGCTTCATCGATGAAGCATCAATGCTACGTAAAAGCATCGTGGCAGCCGCAATGCGGATCCGTTGAACAAAAATTTCCTGGCGCGATCGTTTTCGTAACGCTATTAGCCGTTTCAGTATCAGGGATGTTTTAAAAATCCGTATCGGATTGTACCATGAAGCGCAATAGCGCTTCGTTTATTTATTTACGAGAAGTGCCGATCAACTCGATTGCACTGCTCTTTTTTTTTTGTCGAAACATACCGTTCAACGCGTTCACGCTTCACTTCATCAGCTATATCAGAAACGTTACACTAAAGAGTCAAAAGGTTGCCAAATATTCGTGCTTTACCTTTTGTTTGTGTGACGTTCTGTAATTGGTTTTCCAATTCAAGAGGTAATTTATACATTAGTTTTTTCTTTATTTGGTTTACGATTATTTGAAAGAAAAGTAATTACGAGAGGAAACTCTGATAGACTAGCGGCAAGCTACGTTCGGAACCGAGCGCGTTGTGAATTGACAATCGTAACCAAACATCGCGACACAGTTCACCACACTACGTGTACAGCATGATCACGCTGAGTGGCGTTGAAACGGTTAACGTAACTGCGCGTACGACCGTCGAATGGCAAAGATATTCAAGCTGAGAATCGTTTTCAGATGTTACAAACAGCTGTGTTGACTTTCAAGGAGAAACCATTCGACATGATCTTACGTTTGAGCCGGGACCTTCGGTTTGCAGTTTCTGCACCTGCTATAATTCGAGGCTGAAGTGGTGCCAGTCGATCGTATGCAACCCGCCCGTAGTGAGTATATGCTCATTACTTAAACACTTAACACAACCAGAGAGAAACTAAAGCACACCGTTAACGCTTGCACGCTGGTCGTTAAAGCACATGCTACGCGAATAGGGTACACAACGATTCATCTAACTTGCCTTGAATTACTTTTACAAAGAGAAACATGGACAGGAATAATTTTTTGTTACGAGTCGTTTAATTTATTCGTTCGTTAGAACGATTGGTCTGACAAATTCAAAGTCTTGTTCCGTATAAATATTTTTAAACAAGTACGTCATAAGCTTTGTATATTTTTTTTATCGCAACGAAACTGTTCAGAGAAATGTTGAAATTATTAATTACAAAAGAAGACATTTACGTTGTAAAAATGTTAGCGAAAACATTTGTGAAAAAGTTACTTTGTTATAAATTCTACAAAAAGAAATATTGAAAATCACGCGCCATTTATTCAGTTGCACGTATGAAAAGTATTTTGCATTCGCGCAAAAGAATCCCTTAAGGATACATATTTTATAATAATTGGAGTGTCAAAGTTATTACGCGGATTGGCGTATACGTGCCTTTTAATGAAACTAGGTTATTCATTTGTTATTCGTTCCTAACTTTCAACTTTATGATTTTTGCGGAATAAAATTTTATATTCCGGTTCAGTTTATAAATGATTCATTTTGAATTTAATAAAATTAGAGTTACAGCAGTGCAATTTAATAAAGAACAAATAATCATTTGTACTTTATTAAAATGTTCTTTTAGCGTCTCGTTTTAATATTTCTCTAATAATATTTTGTTAACCGTTATATTTAAATGAAGGTTTTCAAAGCAGAGACGTACTTTAACGTAGGAAATGGACGTACATTTATAATGAGAATTCAGAAGCAAAAATATTTCATACAAAAATAAATATTCCCCATGTAAATAGGTGTAAATAGCTACGTTATGACTTTTATATGTATCTAACGTTTTTCCATGCAAGCTAACGTATATTTGCTTCTTCGCTTCTTCGCTTCTGAGTAGTAAAACCTGGCATTCATGCGGTTGATAGGTAGTTACGCGCTGACAACGAAAAACATAAAATGAATAAAAAGCATGAGCCATCCTATAAAAAAAATAAAGCTGCTTTTATCTTTCATTATATATTCGTCAGAATATTGTTAATAAATATTTAAGTTCAGATTTCAGCTTAAATAAATGCATAGGATTGGACATTTATTTATATATGTATCTGTGAACGCTTTTTGACATAAAATTTTTATAACGACTAAAATGACATATTCCGATATTAAATTAATTTGATGAGAATAAAAACTGAATTTTTTAAACGAGATTTTGTATGAAGTTACATTTATTGGGAAAAATTCATTCTTTTATAATATGATAAAACGAGACTCATAGTCTGTATAAATCATTTCATGGAATATTATGTGTATGTACATGTGTTCTACGCTTTTATTATAAAAATGCTAAATGAACATAACGATCAAACGCATCGACAAATGCATTGAACATATCGATTGTTATTTTGAAAAATTGATTATCTTTTATTTGTTTCGAACTACAAATTGATTGAGACATTCGTGTTTGCTAAATTGCGAATTTAACGCAATGAAGTCGTCTGAATCCCTTGCGAGCATGTAAATATAGCGTCGAATTAACAGGTCAATTACTTGAGGTTGGAACTGAAAGAAAGAGAAAGATGGAGGAGGTCTTGCCTTTGAATGCTGGACACTTCTAAAGCCCACAGTTCGCTGAAATTGCCAGAGAATTCAATTAAATGGCAAATTAAACCATTGAACTGAATCTGTTTCCAATCGTGAGCTTGGAGGTTCTACCCTTTGAATTTTTAAACCAGTCACCCTTCTTTTGTACGTATGGTAACGAATATAATTCATAAACTAATGAAGTGTGTAATTCAATTGAAAGCTCTTTTCACTGAATCCAGTTTAGACTAAGAAAAATGATATAATAACGAAATTATCAATTTACAATTTATAGAGCGTATACTTTATTCGAAAGTGAAGTTTATTACTGCAAATATTAGTTGGCTATTTATAGCCTGTTTGAAAAGGTGATTTAATTTCGATTGATTTTCGATAAGTTTTTGTTGGTTTACTCAGGTTAATTAATCTCCAATAAAATAGAAATACCAATCCGGTAGTATAATTGCTTTCTTGCTTATTACCTTTTTACTAATTAGCGATGCACGATTCCAGACCAGTAAATATTTTTCCATCGGGAGAAGTCAGGTCGAGAGATGCAAGATTTATACGCTCGTTCTGTCAGTTATCCCAGTGTCTGTTACGCGATAGAAAATGAACGAACTGAATAATAAATGCATTATCGGCATGAAGATTGCTTGATGTAGGCCACCGCTTTTTTTTCTATCCTTCCGATACCATTTTTCTTTTTTTTTCTTCTTTTTTTTCTTTTTTTTTTTCTTTTTTTTTTTCTTTTTTTTTTTTTTTTTTTTTTTTTTTGCGAAACACTTTGCTAGTCGTGAGAAGCAGCAATTCGGTAATACGAGCGGTAATACGAGCGGTAATACGAGACAAAGCGATTCAGAACTCGAATTCATTTGTTGGAACGACGCCATGGGCAAAAGTAGATAATGGAAAACTTTCTTCCAAAGACCATTTGATAGCGCCGACGTAATCAAGAGTGTGACGATATTGCCAGAGACGTTTCTGCAAATAGAAGACTAACTTATTTACGAATTGCCGTAACACGATTGCCGCTGGTAGTATGGTTAGTAATCGCTTTATTGAATTTTCGCTTGATGTGACATCGTCGAGAGTTTCTAGCGAAATTCTTCTCCCTGTAAAACTATGTTTCTACAGCAATGGCTGTAATTTTCGAGTTACCGTTTGCGAAGAAATCTTTTTCTTTGTTACGTGTAATAGATTATTTTTAAGTTTTAAGTTTTAAATTACATTGGTAACCTTCTATAATTTATTACTCGAAGGTGGTAATTTTTTCTTAAATAGTTTGTTTTTCCTATAATTTATTATAATATATTTTACTACAGAATCCTCAAAAACATGATGTATGTATATATATCCTGAAATATTATCAGTCTATTGTCAAGTTATAGAACATTATGGAAATTGCCAATTGAAGTCATAAAAAACAAAAAATAAGGAAGTTCGTTAAAATATGTGATTTTCCAATCAAGATATAGAATTTATTCGAGTAATATAGATTACGGTAGAGATGGTGACGGTAACAATGAGTGGACTGATTCTTCGTGCGAAAACAAATTGGAAGCGCAGAGCGATGTATTGTTTCAGCGAATATCGATTTTAAAGCACGGTTTTAAAGTACGTGTGCGTTTGACTAGGTGTGTTAATTAATATTGCTGTCTGATTTTCGATATGTAAATACAATATCTACATATCTTTAAACTTATGATAATTGAACTAACAATTATTTTAAATTTAAATTAAACATGATAATTGAACTAACAATTTTTTTAAATTTAAATTAATATTTATCCTTTTAAATGCAACAATTTTTTTTAATAATAATTTCACGCGTAAGTCAGCTGCGCACATATTTGATCGTTCTTTAAAGCTTGAATCTCTGCGAAGAGAAAAAATCTTTCAACCAACAAGAACTGGTTCTACGTTTTCTATCCATTTCTTTCCAGATAAATCTCTCTCTATCTAAAATCCTTATTTCCGTATTTCCTTGAAAAGGTTAAAGTCGTTTTGTATAAAATCCAACGTAGAGAAGAAGGAAGATCCGCAAAAGATTCTTTCAGCTTTCCCTATGTTTGAGCTCGAATCAAAGCAATCCTATTCCCAATAGGGTGACTATGCGTTTAACTTCTCATAGAATCTCTCTGATTCCGTGTGATACCTTCGGTGTTTTTGAAGTATGTAATTGATGTCGTAACGTCGACGCTTTGCAGTGCGAATTCAATTTTGAGTTGCAATTTCCCTGTTTGCGTGGCAAAAGCATAAAATCGATAAACACGTTTTCTTTGCCGATGGCGCACTGTAAATATAAATATTTGAATAAATATCGCGAATTTCATGTTGCTAAAAGATTTATACTATTTATTCGTAAATAACTGTTGGATATGTTTAAGTTGAAACCACTGCATTAGGTCTTTTTTCTTGTTTAAAATTATTTGTATTGGTAAATTGAATGAAAGTTCTAACATGTAATTTGTTCTTCTCTTATAAATAGTTTACGGAGGATAAAGCGTGGGTAACTCACGACTGTCGCGATCATGACACTATACATACCTATGTATAGCACGTATACTAAGCTAACTAAAATAGCAAGTCAGAGAAATGGAAACTTAGGAAAATCTAAAGGAAGATAAAACGTTCGAGCCTTGCCAGGAATATAAGATGCTAAGTAATCTTCCTAAGTAATCTCCTCCAGCTTTTTCTAGTTTGATCAATAATTATTAGTACATGTTAGGAAAATAAATAGAATTTTTGTTCTCAAGCGAGGTATAATTTAAATTTTGTATGTACACAAAAATGTTAAATATCTGTAATAAACATGGTATAATCAATTTTTTTACATAAAATTATATTGTATAGGCTATTGTTATTTAAACATTTTAAATTGGATGAAGGAAAAAAATGACGCAAATAAAACGTAGGACATTTTAATTAAAGAGACTAATATAGAGATTTATCTACTTAACTGTGATTAAATCATCTCCACTTAACGCTCTACCTCTTCTATTAATTATGCTTCGTTAAACTATGATTACAGAGGATGGGTTTTTTGATAAAATGACATTCTGACAAATATATATAGATCGATATATATATAGATATAGATAGACAAATATATAGATTCTTACAACAGTAGTTATGAATGAACAGTAGTTATTGTATCAATTCCGTTCTTCAGAAGCTTCATTTGTGAAAAGACAATTCGCCAGAATATGGATTCACTGTAGTTATAGCTGTAGGATTTCAATCTAGTTGACAGACTTGCTTTACGTAGAGAATATCTGTCTCTTGTTCTACCTTATCGCGATTCTCTCCTCATCTTATACGCTTTGTCGAGCAAAGTAATATTGGCATATATCTCGGCTCTGGTTACAATCATTAGTTTCCGCCTAAACGGTTAGAATCACATAGCTCGCGCTCTACTCTCGTTTATTCAACATTCAGGCCATATGGTCGCATGCGACGAGTTTTATGTTAATTCCGACCGATTACAATACCTTTCTTTCGTTTACAAGGAACGACGAGACTGGCAGTTGCGTGATTTCCAATGCAAAAGCCGCGATATCTGCACGATAACCTAACCTCAACCGATTTTGTTGTACTATTCTTATGTGGACTTCGTTTGTACCACAACTTCGTCGTAACAAAAATAGAATACGTAGAACACGGCATTCCGTTATGCGATATTGTCGATTCCTAACATCCGAAAAATCAGAGATAATTTTTTCCCTACAGTTGTACATTTGTGTGAAAAATTACGAACGTAAAGTTGTTTGGTGCATGCACAGTCCTCCCCTCCCCTGCATTTGCGTGGACATGCTAGAAAGATTCACTTTTCCACGGTGAAACTGTATGAAATGTATTATAATTTCATTTTTACAAAGGTCGAACATCCTACTATGCATAAATTTAATATTAATATAAGCAGGTTTCGTGTTAAGTATTACATCTGACGTATAAGCACACGTGTGTACGAGCCTTGGTTTTAAATGTCTTATAGTAGACACCGAAAAGATTATTCAGTTGGATATCTGACTCAACATCAATATTTTACTAGGAGATAACATGTTAAGAACACGTTGGTGGATGGCATGGGAGATGATGAATGAAGACATACTTCTGTGAGATACATAAAATAGTAGTCAGAACGTATTTTGGCGCTTGGGGACAGCAACAGCTGGTGATACTGTCATACACCTCCATTTATAAACTTTCGAAAATCGATGTGACCTTCAAACTTTAGTGTATTCTGTTTCACAGCACAAAATGTTTCCGAAACGTACGTTTATTGTTACAATGAACTTGACTAATGGCTCTGAAATACTATCCTTGAAAAAACAATGGGGGAATTGGAGCAAAAAAAAGAAGGAAATAAACAAAGACCTTGTTGGTTCGTAAAAATAAAATATGCTACAGGAAAAACTTTTTCCAACGGATTGAGATGCGACGAGCTTTAAAAGCTATGACGCGAATCGAGCGTTTGTCTACAAGAGCGCATTTTCGGTGGATATATAGATATACATGTATATGTGACGAAATATACTAAAGCAATATTGACCCTTTGTCGCTGAAAGTATCAAACTACAAAACTTCCTTTCAAATTTTCAGAATAAGGAAATCAGGATCATGATAAATAATTGGAACATAATTAAAAATAATATATCTTCTCTATAAGATAATGAATACATTGGTTCATTTAATTTTTATGGATATTCAAACGCTTCTGTGAAATAAAACGTCAAGATTATAGAGTATAAAATTCATAGCTATGAAATAACTAAAACTCTGATGTATTATTAAAAATATACGTTAGGTTGTATGTAGTGATACATACAAAGATTACATGTACAAACCCATAATTAACACAATGCTACCGCAACCATTCTGCAATCTACCTTGCCCAAAACACTCTTCCAGTCACCTCCAAACTCTTCAATTCTCTCCACCTAATCACCCACAAACCATTCACAAACATGCAATTCGACGATTGATCTGTACAATTGATCGATTTCTTTTTACTACAGCCATGCAGAAAATTTCGCCTTGGAAAAGAATGTTGTGATTTCGAATGTCTGGATCACCTGAAGAACGTTACCGGAAGTGGTAAAATTTATGTCCTTGATTATGATGAATCCTCCAGCTCCTCGACTCAGCGACAAACGCTACTCTGGGTGATGAGCGTAATGGTGCTATTGCGGCTTGTTTAATTTTTCAACAAGGATCCAGATGGCGCCGTTGACGGAATTCTTTCGCTATAAACGTCAACGATCAACATCAGCCATCAGGCAATTTCATATTTGTGACTTATTTCTTCTGTGTTATTTCTTCTAATTTTATTGTTAGTTCTTCAATTTGTATTCCAAAAGATTGAACTCTTTTTACGTGCGTGTGTGTTTTTCTTTTTTTTGTAACTCGTCGAGTTGCAATTCTAATTTTTGCACTTCCTCCTTCATGTCCTCTATGTGTTTCTCGAACTCTTGTGTCGTCCTGTCTTTGTCGGAACATTCTACTTGAAGATCAGCGAGTTGATGCTCGGGATCGTAATTCAATTTTTGGTCGTTAGCAGTAATAAGCTCACGTAACTTCACTTTTGAACTTGATCTTGTTTGGTCTTGATTGTGTTTTCGTGGTGCTTGTGGTGTTCTAAAAGTAATCGTCACGTTACTTGCATTTTTAGTGCACATTGATACACTGCACTCTGCAGTTCTCCTATTTTCAAACTTGCTTCATTTAAGGTAACTTTATGAATTTCCGATTGATGCTTTAACATTTGATGTAAGCCTTCTATTGCTGTTTCACGTTCTTTCAACTGTTCATTAAATTCGTTGTTTAGCATATCCACTCGAGAAATTCCGAGTTCTTGAGCATCGTTTCTTCTTTTAGAAATTTGGCCTATTTTCTCTCGCCTGCTGCTACATGTTGCTGTCATTTTATCAACTTCTTTCTTCTTTTTTTTTCTTTTTTTTTTTTCTTGAACTTAAAATCTTGATTTAAGGTTTGTGTTTCACTATATGATTTATTATTATTAACTAGTTCAACATTATTTTCAGTAGATTTTTTTTTCGCGTGATTTTTATACTTATTTAAATAGTTTTACACGAACAAATGCATCGTACGTCAGATATACCATTTTTAATAAATTGTCGCCTTTACAACTCGAGTTACCTCTGAACGAGTCGCATGATTGATCAATAAGCCATGAGTAATTATGCAAATTCAGTTTTTTTTTCATCTATCTATCTGAATATTATAACAAAGACTTTACATTGAATATTTTATTAAAATTGTAAGTTTTTCATAAACGCTTCAAAATCCACAGTCTATTGATCAACTCCTCTATCCTTTCTCTTTCTCCTCACTAAAATAGATAAATTCCTAATGTAGTTTGTGGATAATATTTCTTTTTTTTTTTTTTCTAAAGCAAATCACATTTATCATCTGATATATTTTTTTAAATAATTTCTGTCTGTACATTTTCTTCTTTTCCCTTACTCCTCTTTCTCTTTCTAATGAATTCTTTTTATTCCGTAAAATAGTTTTTGTATATTCAATTTTGTTAAGTGCAATCCTTATTTCTGATAACTTACTTTTATTAGATAATTCTTGTGAATCTTCTACTACATCTTCCATATCATTTTGAGTGCGGCTTCTACCTTCAGTAAATTTAATATCTTGAACCGTATCATTAATTTCAATAGCTCTTTCGGTATCAAGTAAATCGCACTTATTATTTAATATACCTTTTGAATTGACTTCTGTCTCTGTAGTTTCTTCTTCTGTATCTTCTTCGAGTTTTCTTCGTTCTTCTAATCCACCTTTCTCATTTTCTAGGATCTTCCTTGTTGTTACGCCGCCTAAAACATCTGCACGCCAGCCCGCGCCAGCTCGCACCACCGGACAACAACCAGCCTGCGTAACGTCACTTCGACCCTCAATAAACCTAAGGACCCACCATAACTTTCACTTCCCTGTAGTGTTTCGCCATGTGTCTTCAATCCGTTTGTCTTGAAGAATTTCTAAAGCTTAAAAATATTCTCGAAACACAGTCGGTTTTTAGAGAGGTCCTTGGGTTTATTAGACGTACTTAAAACACGGAGAAAACGGGTATGCACCCATTAGGAAAATCCGAATAGCCCTCTAATAAAACAAGCTATGTTTTCCTCACGCACACAGTCATCTATCCACCACGATGGTAGGAGACTTCCTACTCATCCCTTCGAGCAGTAGTGCAGGTCATGACCAATCGACACCGCGGTTCGTTACCCTCACTTTTCCTAACGAAAGTGGGGACAACGAATCCGCGTTCTTTAGGCACAGGGGCATACCCACACCGAACTTTTCTTCTGTATTAGAAAAAGAGCGACAGTCAGTCTAAAAACTAACGCCTAACGCGGCAGTCTACACATAGCGCGAGAGTCGCATACTTTACGAAAATCTTTTGTCGGTTCTCGGTGTTGTCGAACATACATCTTCTCTCCTAAATATATTATAGTGCTAAGTACATTAATACATTAATCTCCATTATAAGAGCCCTGCTCTAGCGTACATATCTATCACATCTTCGTGCGACAAGTTGTTAACTATTTATTTCTCTACGTCAGTGTAATCTGTAAAGTGTTGGAAATATATAATTTATAATTCAGTGAATCACAGTGTTATACAAACTCAATCACCCCTATTATCTCAACGGAAATCAGGGGATCGATCAATTCGTGGTGTCGATTGATATAATCGTACGACCCCCGTTGACGTCTCTCCTCGCGGTTACGTCTCCCCGCAATTGGTCGGAATTTACACTTGTATTTTCATCTTCTTTAACTTCGACTTTATCCGATCTCCTAGGTCTGCCTCTATGTTTCGCTTCATCAGTTGCTATTACACCCGTTACTGCATTATCATTTTCTACAGATTTATACCTATCGCTATCACTAGCTGTGTTCGTTAAAAGAACTTCCCTTCGTTGACGAACTTATCAGTTGTTTCGTTTTCACTATCTGAAATTGATTTTTGTTTAACACCTCTTTTTTCTTCTTTGGCAAATTTATTTTCTACATTTTCCGATGCCTTTTGTTTATTAATTATTTCAGACTTGTCTTCGATTAATTTCGTCTTTAAAGCGCTTCGCAAAATTTTATTTGTGTTTGATTGTCTGGTTTGATTATAAACAATTTCTTCAAATTTTGCAGCAACATTATAACGACTGCTCCGTTTACTACTATCTAACATAGATGGAGATGGATTCTTGTCATCTTTATTCTCTAAAGACTTCTCTTGTGTATTAGCATCTAAATTTCTCGACATAAGATCTGCTGAAGTTTTTTATTCTGTAGTGTCACACGCATTTTTCGCTGTCATCATTTGGTCTTCTTCTATAAGCAAATGTTCATTATTGTAAGCATTATCTCTTGCTTTTTGTATGGATTCTAATGATATATTTTGTTCAACGTTGTCTATTGATTTTGTATCATTTTCAGCAGTTGATTTACTAACTGCTTCTAATTCCTTCGTTTCAATTTGGTTTTCTTTATTTGTATCGCCGTCCAAAATATTTCTCATTGAAATATTATCCTTCTTGTTATGATCTTTTTCTGCTTCTCCTAAACTTTTACTTTTTTTGTCGAACCGTTCTTGTAAATTTTGAGTATCTTGTGACGAAGATGGTGACAAATCATTATACAATACTGCAATATCTTCTTTCCTTCGTTTCACAGACTCTTTCTGGTATTCTGTTGAGCTATTGACATCAAACATTAAGTCTGTTTTAATGAAAATATAATCCTGTGAAGCGGTGTCAATTGATACTTTCTTTTCATAAGAATTTTCTACATTAGACTGCAATTCTTTTGAAAATTCTTTCAAAACCATTTCTTCATTTCCTACAGTAACGTCTGTTTTCTCCAAGCTTTTGTTCAAATTATTAGAAACTAAACTACCCTGATAACTCCGACTAGTCGCTACTTTAATAGTCTCCTTTAACAGTTTTCTTAACTTGATTTCGTTCTGCTTCTGCATAGCGTCTAGTATGGCCCGAATACTTGGATCCACACCAGTAGCCATAGCCAAGCCGGTGAAAATTATCCTTTGTTCCGTGGTATATATAGGGTAAAACGAATGGTAGACCGCAGCATAGTGGTTTCCAACGATCCACACTTGTTCTAATTCCTCACTCAACGTCTTTCGTGTCCATTGACGTAGAAAAAAGTAAGTTATTGTAATATCGGAATATATTAAAGGTGTAATTTTGTCCGATTAATTATAATTTATTAATAATGGATTGAAAATACAGATATTACAGACAGAAAATACAGACAGAGAAACGATGTTTGATTAACAGGAAAACTAAATGCAACGCTCGTATTTACATCAAATAACTTGACAACTATTTGGTAACTCTCTCTCTCTCTCTCTCTCTCTCTCTCTCTCTCTCTCTCTCTCTCTCACTAGCAACTCTAACACTCGACAACACTCGCAACTCAATTCTAACGACTCTATGCTTCGACGTCTCGATCAACTCTGAACCTCGCCAATGCATTCCTGCTCGGTCCTGCACGCACACACACGCACGCACGCACACACACACACACACACACACACACACACACACACACACACACACACACACACACACTTTTCGGCTCACATACTCTGGCCTCTCGATTGCCACTCCTTGAAATATGAAACCGTACTTCTGTTTTGACGCTGCTTATCTTTTCTCGCGTCACTGTTACTAGGCGCTCTTGGATGTAAACAAACCACAAAAAGACGGCGTACACGGTGTTTTCTAATTTCAGCCGATCTCCAATCAAAGCTATTCTACGATATTACATTATCGTATAATAATAAGCTTTTAATCGTTTAATAATAACTCGTCAAGTAGAAATTCCACACGAAGCATTGTGAAGAATAATACTTGAAGAAGATCTATGTTCTTACGAGATTGGCTGTCTACAAGAACTTTGTTGGATAGATTGTATCGTTTGACGAAAATTTTATTGTTGAAAGTTAAGAAAGTTGGAAAGAAAACCCACGCTGTCTCGAAGATGTCTTGTTTTTCAGATGCTGTAAATTGACAAATAACTAGATATTAGTATTGACATTATTTGATGTCATATCTGACCTTAAAGTATAAATAAAATCAATCTAGGAATTAATGAAATTTCAAACATTTTTTCTAAGAAAACAGAAGTTTCGTTCCTCCTAATGAGTCCTCCCATGATGCAATAGAAAAATAATTTAACATTGAAAATCGTGTCAAGATCAATTTCGAAGCTATAAAATCGTCTTAAAAAAACGCTGTGATAAAAAATTTTTTGACACCTTGTACAAAGGTGTATATCAACGTAAGTGTACCTGTATGTCTATATTCGAGATTATTTATCTATTCAAGATAGCAAAGTAAAAATACTATATAGAGGATTTAATTAATGTGTGGATCAACGTATGTATCACTATATGTAACAATAATATTGACTGTATATGTACGTGTGTAATAAAAGATTTCCGGTTTACAATGTTTACGATACTGATATAAAAATACCATATAGAGGATTTAATTAACGTGTATATCTACGTATATATCATTATATGTAACAGTAACATTATGTGCATATGCGTATAATATTGGTTAAATGTTAAATGTTAAATGTTAATATTGGTTAAATGCGTTAAAGTGAAATGTTATTTACCTATTCAAGATAGCAAAGTAAACATACCATATAGAGGATTTACTACTGTTAACACTCGGTATTCTCGTATTCAAAGTATTTAACCAAATAATTTGGGAATCCAGCGGACGAGCTTGTATTTAATATGATTATATTTAATATAACAACTTTACTCAATATACGCGTAGCATTTTAAATGTCATGAGGGTTGCAGCGGACTCAATTTTAATGTACCTCGATATCTTAGCTTCTTATAATATCCTAATAAAATGTTATTTATCGATTACAATTGTCCTGTCGTATTTTATAGTGTTTGCTTTATAAATGTGAACTTTATTCAAAAAGAGTTCATCGATGATTATCCATTACAGGTTGTTAATAAACCTGAATTATGCACAAAGGAATTGCCGTTAATAACTTAAGATTCTCTGCCCGTCGTACAGGGTACATATAGTAATTATTCTCGACGATCGTAACGTTTAAGTCCAATTCGAGCTTATAGTCCCATGCGAGTTAAACAACGACAATAGTTTGAATTTCTATTTGTTCGTTTATCGTCTGTTTATACCCGGAGCACCTGCTGTAAACCAATACAAAATTTATTAGATCTATAAATAACACATATAAAACTTATTAATTTATAATTAATATAAAATAGGAGAGCACGAAACTTCCTATTTTATGGATATGTTAAATCTTTGTAAAAAATACCATATCATTAGTATCATTTTAATCGTTCTAAAGGATTTAGCCGCATAAAGCTGTGACCCTTGGAAGAATCGATGTTCACGCGTGACAAATTGAAATTGTGCGAAGGTTCCGGTACGAACATCACAAGCCGAACATCGATACCAGGGGCACAGGCACATGTTCTGGGTTCATTATATATTTATAAAGGGCTGACGATTCAGTGGATGGTCCGGGTAAATTTAAATTGTAAATGAACGCATTGCTGGTTTCAAGTAAAAGCCTGGATAAGAGCGGATATGGTATGAGAGTCTGTCGTGGAAAGGGGAACAGGCCGCTTTTATTTGTAAAGTTTGAATCTCCTCGATATTGAAGATGTTGAAGCTGCAAGTATGTATTTCATTTTAATCCATTCGAGACCGAGATTTAATTGTAAAACGATACCTAGGTGTCGGTACGATCTGAATGTTTAGTTAGAATGATTCTGTGTTTTACTCTCTCCAGGGTATCCTTTTCATACTTTGATTTTAAATCGATGACAATCTTAAATAGTATGCCTCATATTTTTAAAATATAAAATTATATACTATGTTATTCTATAATGTATTAGGTACAGTTATATATATATATATATATATATATATATATATATATATATATATATATATATATATTATATTATATTATTTATTACATATATATATTATATTATTATATATATATATATATATATGTATATATATATATAATAATAATATATTGAAAAAAATATGAAATTAACATGATATATACATTACTACATAAGTTATATATAAAATATGTATATTATACCCTTGCCTACTGACTGATATGAATTTCTTTCGGTCTCGAATGCGTTAAAAGAGAGCGCAAAGAAGACGAAATTACTTATTGTAATTAGTAAAACGACCTGAGAGGCAGACAGGTACAAGAAAGAAGGAATATTATATTAGCGGCATTATCATGTTTTTGCTCTCTTTAAGTCTTTCATCGAGACAGACAATCTACAGGTATTAATCGACCAATTTCTCCAAGCTGATAACTTCGAATTGATGTTTATATATAAGAAGTGTTATGTGTTAATCTGTCTAAATGTTTAAAAGGTGTTATAAATTAAATGTTGTTAAACGATACGTAATTGCCTTTTGATCGTAAATTTTACTATCAAGGGGTCTTTTATGTATGCGTAATCATTGTGAATTATAACAATTTATGTGATCGATATTAAAGGTGTTTAAAAGCATATTATTATTATATATTATTATTCTATTCTCCTATATTATTATCCTATATTATTATAGCATTCCTATATTATTATAATATCCAATTACATGTTGATACACAAGATATACAGATTATTATTTATAACGTTTTGGTTTTCTTAATTGAGTCATTCATTTAGTACAAATGATAAGAAATTAGTAATAATTCGCAAAAAAAGGATATTGTAGTAGAAATATTATAAAAAAACATTTTCTGTTTTAGTGTAGAGTTACTCCTTCTTACAGACAGTGTCGTACAAATCTGTACGTCTCTGAGAAAATGTAGGTATCTGAGCCCTTACTTCCTCAACAACTTTTAGATCTGATAGAAAAAAGAAACATACGAAGTAATAAGTAATGCTTACTAATAAATTCAACAAATACAGAGGAAGATGGCTAAATCGATAAATTAACGAGACTAAAAATTAATTACATCATGGATCTCTCGCTTTTAATTTTAAGCTGTAAATTACCGATATCGGTGACTGCCATATTCTCTTGAGTTTCCAAATCGTAAAGAATCTTTCCCCAGGGATTGGTCAACTGTGTATGTCCCCATGCGACGTAACTTGCTGAAGGAACACGAGCCGGTGATATGCAAGCAACGTATAATTGATTATCATTCGCTCTGGAACGCTGAAGTAATGACCAGTGCAGTGGTCCAGTGGTCATATTGAATGCCGCTGGATATATCAGCATTTGGCAACCTAACCCAGAGAAGCAGGAAATATGAAGCCACCGAATACCAATTAACTTCGTAGTTGCACGGTTCACATTCCATCATTTCTGAATATGCGAGGACAGTCCTCTTATTGTGCTTTTAATTCTTTTATTTGTTTCATTTTCAGCAAATATACTGGTTTTTTAAATTAAGCTTCTTTTTATACAGATATTTAATTTTTTGCTAGTTAAGTATTGATCGATTAAGTTACTGTACCTTTGTTCCGATAAATGCGTGCCATTTCCTCGAATCTAATATCATAGCATATGCCAATACCTATTTTGCAGCCCTTCACATCGAACGTCGTTAGGGAGTTACCAGGACTGAGTGAATCACTCTCTCGAAAAGTAATCTTATTAGGAATGTCGATGTCGAATAGATGTACCTAATAACATAAAAATGTAGTCGCTAATTCTATTGCTGCAACTTTTGTAATTTAATATCAAAGTTACCAACTCCTAAACTTTAATTATTTTTTATTTAATAACTGACAGCGTTTTTATCACTTTCTTTTATTAAAAAATCTTATCATTTAATAATGTTTAAAAAGGAGAAAAAATAAGTATTTTCGTATGTGAAAAATTTATATTACACATTACAACAAAAATGGGCGTTTTCCGTATCATAACGTATTTTATAAACCGTAAATTATAGAATTGGTTATAGTATACGTATGTACATATGTATATTCCTAAATTATTCCTAGATAGAGTCACTTTCTTCACCCCAATATTTTCAAATTCAAAGCCATAAAGGAATATATTACTTACCTTTCGGTGTTTTGCTATCAAAGTTCCATCGGGACCCCAAATAGTACAGGTATTGTACAATTTATCGCCCTCTATTTCAGGCATCGTACCACCAACTACATAGATGTTGTTTTCTTTAGCTGCATTCGATAAAGCAACGCTCGTTTCACCATCAGGAATACTCTCGGCGTATTTTCGAAAGTACTCTGCATTGCAATATTTCAATTAATGAAAAATAACTGTCTTTTGTTCCAACCATAAATTAAATTGAAATTTTTGTCAGTTTTTTATTTTTTAAATTATTAAAATAACTAAGTTTTATATCTCGACTTAATTAAATATGCAATTACTTAGCTAACAGTATATATAATAAATTGTTTCTACAGGTTCAAAATGAAAAATGAATATTTAGAAATATTTAATTACGACAATGCTATTTGTGTTAGCATCAGTGGCTTGTTACTCTACGACTTTGCTAGTACTTTTTGAAACATAAAGTTAGTTTTCAATTAACACTTATACTAGAGGCGGAATTATAAATGCAAAATAATTGATAATACCAATTTATAAGTACCTAATTATTAGTATCTTAAAAAATATATTTATACAAAAATCACGATAATCATGAAAATGGGGAAATCCTATATTCTCGACTCAATTCACAATCTTTATGGAAGTATAAACGGTAAGGTAATTTGTCTACTTTTACTTTTTTCTATATAGTTGTTACACACATGGTAAATTATTGAAAAAAAAAACAAATTATTACGTATTCCATATGGTGAATTAAAGCATTCAGGAAGAGCTATAATATCAGCATTGCGCTCTTTTGCGCTAGAAATGTAGGAAACTGCCCGCTCTACATTTTTGCGTTTTACTTCATTTACTTCAAGTTGTACCAACGCCAAGCGAAATGCTAAAATGTTGGAAAAGTTAAATACATTCGGTTATATATTTCCCATACTTTTTATCTATAAATACTTTTTACATAGTGAATACTTACTCGACATCGTTCGCACTACTTGTTTAGCGATGTTTGTAAGTATCATAATGTTGAGGTTATGTATGGTACTACTCAATATCAACATTACGTAAGCAATACGCAGGGATTTTTAATAATTCTTGGTAAAGTTTAGGACATTAATTTTGATGTAATTGTAAACATTATTTGTTCACAATTTGTCCATTTACTTTGCAACAAAAAGAACGCATCTGCAAGCGTGTTAATCGGATAACGACGAACTTCATTTCGCAAACACCGACACGTGAAACATTTTGAAGTTACGTCGACGCGAGAGTAATTGGTTCCCTTAAATTCCTCAATTTCCATTTCTTTCGCCATGTATATTCGAGTATTGCATTTGAATTGCAGAGCAGTCGAAAGTAGAGGAGCACCTCGCCGATATATCGACAGGAACATGAATTTTTTTTCATAGGGCGAATATTTTTTCCATTGAATTATTAAACCGAGTCAAATTTTCAAACTCAACCACTTAATTTAATCGTTTTACATAAAACATTTCAATCTTTTTTCTTCTAAATACTTTACCTATATTTCATCTGGCTGAATATTCCATATTTTTAAAGCTTGTTGATAATTACAAATACGTAATTATCATTCTGAAGCTAGAAATTTGAAGTAAAATTGCTCTGCGCGAAAGGAAATAATTCAACGTTTTATATATAGCTGTTAAAATGATATAAGTTTCAGTAAAATAGCTTCACTAAAATTTGTGGTTTTTTTCCTTTTCTATTTTTTTTTTTTTTTTTTTTTTTTTTGTTTTATGTGTTCAAGGGCGAACGTTCCCTCTCATTTCCTGTATTTTTATGAGGAATTTAGCCTTTTTACACCACGAGAGCCTCAACGTTTTCATTTTCACGCTTACGCTACGCTCGTTAAACACGTTCTAATGAGACCATGTGCTGACATTGCGAGTTTTATTATTATCGCACAATAATTTATCATTTTAGATTTCAAATATTACATTCATACATTTTTCGTTGTAAATTTCTTTCTCTATTTAAACAATTTACCATTGTTGCTACAATAAATCAATTAATTAAATTAATTGATCAGTTTAAACTTAAAATATCATTTCATAAGTTTTCGTCACTTGAATCTAAAAACAACAGAAAACGGATCATATTCAACGATCACAAAACGATAATAGGACATTGTGTTTCTTCTGAAGGGCATGAAATTGTCAGGAGATTATGCCATAAATGAAATTGGAAGCTGGCTGGTCAAAGGGATTAAACTCGGTTAAACTCAATTGTGCTATATTGCACAAAGACTTGAGAACTGCTACCAAATATCTACTAGCTTAAAGGTGTGCTGATTACACCTTACAAATTGTAATTATATTTCAAATACAATCTCCTAAGTAATAAGTAAATTAAATTAATACTTTACCTAGAATCTGTGATACATTAATATAACAAAAATACATTTCTTAAATTATTCATTAATTTGCAATGTAATTAGAATATTATCTTTATTTTCTGGTGTCTTTATTATTCTTAAAAGATACGCTGCTTGTTTGCAAATTTAACACTACGTATGCTATTAATAAATCATTTTATATTTAATTTTGCAACCTTCAATCATTGTTAAAATTGATTGATAATACCGTTGGTTAATAGAAATTTGAAAATGCTCTCGTTTCCACTCGATTAAAAGGTAATTGCACAAACTGTCACAGTGTTGACTACAAATCACGTGTGTCGTTCTATTAAATTTATACACAATAGTATTTATTCTCGTTTTAATTTAAAATGAAATGTGTTATTGTATTTTTTTTTTTTATTTATTTGTTGAGATTACAATCAATTCTCGCGTTGAGAATTTTCAGTAATTTTTCTGGCGTGGCGCAGTGACATGGCTGTTTATTTACAATAAGTTAATACTTATTATAGATAGGTATAATTTATAAGTAATATAAGTAAGTGCATATGCTTAATTTGGATAATTAAATGAATCTAACGTTTAGGTCTAGCGGGTAGTGCCTCTTCAGCCTGCGAATCTGGTCCGTCGTATCGAGTAGTCCAGTGATTAGGGGGTTTCGGTGTTTGTTGATTCTTTTGCTATATCTGTCGCTATATTTTGCTATTTCCTCTTTGACGGTGGGTATCTTGAGGTCGCGGTGTATTGTTTCATTGGTTACATACCAAGGTGCGTCAATTAGGGATCTTAGCGTTTTCGATTGAAAGCGTTGGAGTATTTCAATGTTGGAGTTACTTGCTGTTCCCCATAGTTGGATTCCGTAGGTCCAGACAGGTTTTATTACGGTCTTGTAGAGGGTAATTTTATTCTGTATATTTAGTTTGGAGCGTCGGCCCGTGAGCCAATAGAGTTTTTTTAGTTTGTCCTTTAGTTGCTTCCTTTTATCTGAGATGTGTGTCTTCCACGTTAGTCTCCTGTCCAGGGTCATGCCCAGGTATCGGACTGTGTCCCTGCTAGGAACTGTTGCATTGTTGATGGTGACCTGGGGCAGGTTTGTTTTCGGAGCGTGAAGGTTACATGTGAGGATTTCTTTTCGTTGACTTTGAAGCCCCATTTGTGAAACCACTTTTCCATGGAGTCGAGACTTCGCTGGAGAGTGGATGAGGCTATTACCGGGTCTGCGTGGGTAGCCAATAGCGCTGTGTCGTCTGCAAATGTCGCTATTGTTATATCGTTTGATATAGGTAGGTCGGCAGTGTAGATGGAGTACAGTAGGGGTCCGAGGACACTACCTTGGGGTATGCCGGCTTCTATTGGGAATGTTGCGGAAGTGGCGTCTAGGCATTTAACCATGAATTGTCTATTGGTTAGGTAAGATTTTAGGATGGAGTAGTAGGGGTGGGGTAGGATCTTTTTAAGTTTGTATAGTAGCCCTTCATGCCATACTTTATCGAATGCCTGTTGGATGTCTGGGAAAACCGCTGAGCAATATTTTTTCTTTTCGAGTGTTTGGCTGATCGTATGAGTTAAGCGGTGGATTTGCTCTACTGTAGAATGATGTTTTCGGAAGCCGAATTGGTGATCTGGGAGTGTTTTCAAGTTCTCTAGGATTGAAAGGAGTCGGTTCGTGAGCATCTTCTCGAATAGTTTGGACAGGGTAGGTAAAAGACTGATTGGGCGATAGGAGCAGGTTTCGTATATCGGTTTACCGGGTTTAGGGATGAGGGTAATCAATGAGATTTTCCAAGCCTTAGGATAGTGTTCCAGGCGAAGGATAGCATTAAAAATCGATGTGATGAATGCTATCCCTTTTGTGGGAAGTTCCTTGATTGCTCTATTGCCTATTAGGTCGTGTCCTGCTGCTTTCTTGGGGTTTAGGCGACTGATTGTTTCTATAGTCTCTGCAGAGGAGAAGGGTTCGATAGGAGGGGACATTTGGAAGGGGGTGTGCAGGTATTCAGTAACGTCCGCGGCGGCTTTGGGGGAATGGGGTTTGAATACTTTTGACAAGTGTTTTGCAAACAGGTCGGCTTTTTCTATAGGGCTTCGCGCCCATCCACCTTGCGGACGGCGGATAGGTGGGATTATTTGTGGGGGGCGTGTGAGTTTCCTGGAGGCCTTCCATAGTGAGTAGTTGGCGTCGGCTGTGGGGGATAAGCTGGCGAGGTATTTATGGAAACAGTCGTTTTTATAGTTTCTTAAGGTTCTGGATAGCTTTCTAGTTGCGTTGTTAAGTTTGCGTTTGTCCTCCGGTGTTCTATGGGTCTGCCATACTCTTCTTAGTCTACGTTTTTCTGCTATTTTTTTTTTAGTATGTATTGGGGATATTCTTGTTTGCTGTTAGATGGCTTTGTCGGTGTGGAGAGGCGGATTGCGTTTATTATGCTCGTGTTTAAGTATTCCGTGGCTGCTTCGATATCTTCCTTTGTTTTTAGTGGGGTGAAGGCTCTGAGGTCGAGTGTGTAAAGACTTCTCTGAAGAGCTGCCAGTTGGTGTGTTGGTTGTGAATGGAGCCATTAGGTGTATTCTCGATGATTGTTGAACTGACTGTTGCTATCACGGGAGAATGATCAGAGGAGAGATCAGCCGAGGAGTTGATCTGGACGTGTCTTGATGGGATATTTTTAGTTATGAAGAAGTCGAGAAGGTCGGGTATTTTGTTGGTGTCAGTGGGCCAGTATGTGGGTTCGTATGTGGTGAGGTAGTTGAGGTTGTTGTTTATTATGCTGTTTAAGAGGTTTTTGCCTCTTGCTGTAACCAGTCTGCTGCCCCATTGGATGTGCTTGGCGTTATAGTCTCCTCCAACTATGAATCTATTGCCCAGGGTGTCCAGGAAGTTATCAAAGTCTTCTTTGGCGATGGAGTGTCTGGGAGGGCAGTATACTGCTGAGGTGGTGATTGAGCCATGACAGTCTTCTATTGCTACGTTTGTTGCTTGGAGGTAGTCTTTCTGGAATGATGGAAGTTCGTAGTGCTTAATACTTGCTTTGATTATTATTCCGGTGCCACCGTTGGGTATGGTAGAATTTGTAACCATTTATTTTCAGGTAGCTCTTGTCGGTGAAGTGGGTTTCCGATACGAGCATTACGTCGATTTGCTGGTGTTTTAAGAAGAGTTCTAGTTCAAGTTTGTGTTGCGCTAGACCGTTGGCGTTCCAGAGTGCTATGCGCCTTGGTTTTATTTTGAGTCGGGGCGTGCTAATTTTTCCACGATGAGTGTTAGTAGCGATAGCAAGTGATTTATTTGCTCCGATTGTTTCTCTATTAGCTTTTCAAGCCTTGAGGAGTTGTCTGTGTTAGGTGGGTTGGGGACACTGTTTTGGGGAAGGTTCCTTTGGCTGTTCGGGTTATTTTGGATGCCTTGTACTGCTTGGGCATAGGAGGTTGAGGTGGAGATGAATTTGGAGATGGTAGGACTGGGTGTTTGGTTGGTTGAGGGGGTTGGGGTAGTCGTGAATTTCGGCGGGCTGGGTGTTTGGTTGGATACCTCTTTTGCTCTGAGCTTAGGGTACCTGTTCGTGTATAGTGTTTTATATGCTGGGCAGCCTTTGTAGTTGGCAGGGTGGTCCCCTTGGCAGTGGATGCATTTCGCTGGGGTTTCCGGTGATTTGGCGCACTGGTCAGTGGAGTGAGTGCCTGCGCATTTAACGCAGCGGAAAGTATGGTTGCAGTATTTCTGCGTATGACCGTACCTTTGGCACCTTTTGCACTGCACTATTTCTTTTTTCACGAGCGGTGGTTCGATCTTTACTATCGCGTTCATTAGGCGACTGATGTTGTAGATTTCCTTATTGTTCGGCTTTTGTTTAATGTCTAGGAAGAATAAGGATAACGGGTCTTTCGAGACTCTATGCCTTATATTACTTACGTTGATGACTTCGTGGCCGAGTTTTGAGAGTTCGTATTTTAGTTCGTCTATGTCTGCTGAGTGGTGTATGTTTCGTAGGACCACCCGGAAAGGCCTTTCCTGTTTGAGCTGGTAGGTGTGGAAGTTGGCGTTCAGGGTCCTGAGTGTCTTGGTGAGTTTTCTGTAAGCTTCTGGGTTCGTCGGTAGTATTTTTACTTTGTTGTTGCTTATCTTAAGGTTATATTCCTCCTTGCTGATATCTCTCTCTAGGGACTTGATCATTGTCTGTATGTCAATGACGTCGTCCACAAATATTGGTGGGGGAGGGGGGATTCTCTGTGAGTGTTGGTTTGGTGGCGGTTCTACGATTTCCATGGCGTCGTTTGAGGATTCCAATACGGCGAACCTGTTGTGTGTGTTTATTTGCGTTGCTGTTTCTATTTTCCTTTTCTTTGTAGTGTTAGCGTCGTTAGTGCGGAGAGTTCTGCTACACTTCTGCCACGGGGGGGGGGGGGGGGTAGCACGGGGTAGCTGCGAGTCTGCTCCGGAGAGCCTGGTCGCGGTTGCTGGGCCATCATCGAGCTAGTTAATTCGGAATGAACAACTAGTCGTGAGGCTGTGAGGCTAGTATTCGGGTTGGGGTTAGGTGCGTGGGATTTTCTTCTCCCTAAAGGGTAAGGGACACTTAGCTGTGTTCTCTTTCGACTCAGATTTCTCAGATTTCTTGAACGATAAATGTTTATTCACTCTAATGTCAATGAGTACACTTGATACAGGATTCGCGATTGTATTCGGTTCGCGAATGCGCGGTTATAAGATAGAGCTTGGATAGTTACGATTCGAGATACGCTGCGAGTGCGGACAATGATTGCACGAGATGTCGAGAGCTTAGATAATTATTCGGCTCGAACCGTGTAAGTATAACGATCGTGATATACTGCGGTAACTCGCGGTAATAGACTGACATTTTTGTCGCGATGCTGCTGCGGAGGAAGACTCGTTGGGATGTGTCTAAGGATGCGAAGGCATCCTTCGGGATTCGTTGAGAAAAGCTTTGAGAGGGTGTTGCTAGCGGGCAGCGTCGTACGTGAGAGATAGCAGATTTCTCGTGTGTCCCCGTGGTAGGTGGTCGACTTCGAGACTGATAAACAAAGACTGTTTGTCTCTTTGGAGGACCTTAGCTAAAATAAATCCTAAGATTTATAGCGGTCCCTTGGCTAGCTGGAAATATTCGGTACGAATGTATCGACATCTGGCAATCATCTTGTCCGCAGGTATAGGGTCTTTGTGTCGTGCGTCACGCGACGTAAACTGTTGGGAAGTTTACTGTCAAGTGCCGCCACATGTTCAAGGAAAATGTATCTGCAGCCGGTTATAGCGGTATTTACGTTACGGATGATCTATGGGAAGATTCACACGAACAAACCTTTATGGACTAACCAAATTTATTTTGTTATTAAAAACGATCTACAGAACCGATCGACGACTGGTGTTCAATTTAAAAATTGCTTCTCTATAAAAGCAAGAAATCTAATTTACATCGTGTTCTTCATCTGTCGCCTCCATATACATCCTGGTGGCAATAAAATTCTGAATTTACGAGAAATCCGTATTTCGACTTAAGCTTATCGATGTTACCGACTGGACAAAGCCTTCGAGAGTTTAAATTAACCGATCGACCCTTCGATGAAAGGGCGAGCAAGTGCCAGGAAACTATCGCGGGAACGCTCGTAAAAGCGCGCAATGGTTCGGCGTGGTAACCTAGGAAGAGGAACAGGTGCGACTGAATCGTAACGGTTGTCGTGGCCCCTTTCAAACGATCCGTGGCCACTCTTCAGTTTCGGCGTCATTAACCCTTCCCTTCTTTCTTCCTGGTTCACTTAGAAACGAAGAAAATTCCGGAGGTAGTTTGCTCTTAGCAGCTGTCATTTTTTTTTTTTCTTTGTTTAGTCGACACGAAGCATTTTGGAGAATTTCTGTGATTGCTTCGCGAAGGTACAGAGGATAAGAAAAAGCGCTCTTTGTTCGTTGACGACTTTCTGTCAATTAGAAATAAGAGTAAACGGCATAACAGTTTTCTTCTTTGCCACTGTATACGTAATTTTTGTTAGACTTTAACAACTCGTATTTTTCGTGAGCAAATACTGTCGAGTGGTTATACACTGTATATGTGAAGCTTCGTTTTCTTCGCGCGAAATATCCATGTTGTTCTTTCTATACTTGTGTTCATATATCATGACGTTCAGCCTACACGTGCCCGAGAATGTAATGTAACAGATAATTGGGTTCGAGCTGTAAATCTTTCATTTGCAGCATGACGCGAATCTAACAACACTTCTTTCCTTGTTCAGATCATGAATATTTTTGTCGCGTGCAGGTAGAATCATATGTCTAGAGTATCCACGGGTTTCGTGTTTACTTATTTCTTTAACTAACTTCGGTTTTAACCAACTTCCTATTAACCAGCAAATTAATCAAATACTTTCAGAATCAATGACAAGAATATACCGAAAAGTGTCGAAAGAATTTTAAAGAATTTTACAATCATTTTCCTAAAAGTTATCTTGAGACGTATTGTATCGTTAGTCTCATAGAGTTAATCACTTTTCTCTAGAATAATGCTCGAACACAGCTGTAGCTTTCTATAAATTTCCTCGATATTCGATTGAATTTCCCGAGATCGTTTCCAATGACGAGATCGCAGCAGTTGTTACGAAAAATATCGGAAGAGCGAAGAACGCGTATGTGTGTCTGATCCATCATTCACGATAGTCTCTACGGTCCATGCGTATGATCCACCATCTGCGTAACCGTTTTACAATCCTCACCGTGGAAATGCCGATCCGCGATGCTATTCTCGCGCGCACTCGACCGCTTAAGAGCATCGTCCAGAGACGTTTCCATCATACACAAATAACTTTGTTTTTCTTCTTGCAGTCGGAAGCGTGGAGAATTCGATGTTTCTGGCTGATCTGTTGTTTTATCATTTGCGCGGCATTTTTTCGCGGTTAGAAGAAAGATGAGATTAATATCTTTGTGGTATTTTGATACTTATCGATCTGCCGATAATGTCGGTGCTGGTAGGGGAAAGCGTAGTTGAGAAGAAGCGCGCTTTTTCGATAAATTATGAATTATGGCTAACGGTAATTCACGCAATTTACATAATCTAGATGGAACAGACGCTTTTCAAGATCGCTTGTCGACTCATTTATGTTTATAATTTTCAGGAGAAGAAAATCTAAACCTTGAATATATTCAATTCGAATATGTACTGTAGCCTAAATTCGGGTCTTTTTTCGGCTTTCAACGATATCGATTTTGTCTCGATTGACCTCCTGCCGGTTTACGTGCTTTTATTCTTCCTCCTTCTTCTTCTTCCGGTGTCCAATGATTCCTTTGAAAATCGACGCGGTTCGTACCGAAGCGTACGCTTCCGATGCGGAAAGTACGCGATCGAAGCGCGTGGCTTCTGACCGGAAGCGTAGCCTTGCAAACGCGATTAGATTGCATTAGCTACGAGACTGAAATTAAATCTCGAGTCGGAATTGTATTTAATTTTCTTCGGGAAGTTCGATGCCGGAATCGAAAATTAGACGATTGAATAGGGATTCCTAGTTGATTTTAGACGTCCCTCTTCCTGTAACTCCCACCGAACTTGCATTGGGCGTTGTTCGCAGGCTTGTCGTGCGGCAAACCGTTTCGCAAGAGCTTATTTGCATTTCCTCTAACTGCGGTTCGCATAAGACGCGTCAAAGGAATATTGACTACTATCTATTAGGTCAGATTTTTTCACTATTTTCTGCTTCTTGTAGGATTGTAATGTTACAGTACCGGTAACACGAAGCTTGATCTACGGCAAATAATAAAATATCTTTGAGATTAAAAAATATAAAGATTTGAAAATTAGGACATTTGAAAGTTTGTGCTTACTCGACTGAATTGCTATTAAGTGACGTTTAAAAATTTTAATCACAAGGTTGAAAGTAATATAGTTGGTAATTCTAAGGAACACCTATCCTCAGATAGATTGGTATACACACGCGAGTCGACCGTATTCTCCGGAAATGAAAACAACTACATCCCTGGAACCTGGAACACGTGATTTTCCGCATATCCATTAAAGCAACATCGGTCAGTGACTCGTCTACGGTGCAGTCGCTAGACTCAATTAATGACCACGTTCTGGTCGTAAATATAGAAAAGGCAGCGAGATATTTTAGTTTGTTGGCTAACTGGGCTGAGGTTGGGTCAATGTTTCTGTGGATTTCATTTACCTCTTCCGGCCTCCTTATATTTTCTGAATTCTTACAATTTCCGAGATACCAGTTCATAGCAAATTGATTCTTATTATGGCGTAGGATATAGTAAATCTTATTGTCTAAAAATACAGGAAAAGATTTCATAATTATTATTTTTTTTAACATTTTATTCAAGCGTTTCTTAAGACATTTGTTCAAAGAGATGTCAGGTTATAAAAAATTGAATCAACCTCCCCAAAGCTCCTTAACCTCTTGTTATTTTTGATAAATCAATAGCATTACGCAATATATACCGTGTGATTTCCCTAGACGATCTAGTAGCACTCTTTTTTACAACCTTCTTTCAAAACGAGAAACAAGAAGAGGATTGACCAAATATCATTGTCATCGAAGCGCAGAGACGCTCCGGTGATTCTTATCTCCATTCATCTCTCCGAGTGAAACTATTTGACGTCGCCTTGAATAGGCTCAGACAGTTTTGTCGGGGGTCCGTGTCGTCGCCTGTAGTCAGCTCGCACGATCGTGAATGGAAAGACTCGTATAAAATCAAAGGGCCGACAGACTCTTCCTGCTTAGACGAGATCAACGAGATCTCGTTCAATAGAGAAGTTACCTTCTCGACCGCCGGCGCCGTATTACCCTTCAAAGTCACCGGAAAGTCATATAAGCCAACCGATGCAGCCTAACCTTTATCCTAGCCTAACCTAGATAAAATAGGTTTCTCTTATTCCATCTGAATTTCTAAAGAAACCAAGACTTGATTTCAGTCTGGTTAAAAGCTTCGCTCGATTAAAGCTGTTTTTCAAGCAATAACCTACTTTGTGAATTTCATGCACGCGAATCCAAGTATGTATGCGGCAGAAATGAAGCTTTCGTGCATGTCTAATTGTAAGTTGATGCGAAACAATGCGCATGCGCCGAAATCCCACCACTTTGCGGACCCACATTGTGCCTTTTATCAAGGCGCCTTGTTTGTTTACTCTTCTCGAGCTAATTCTTCACTATTATTATCTACATTATTTTCACTGGCTAACAACTGGTTGGTCTGCAATTGACGAACCAATACAAATTTTTCGTTACGTGCATATATTCGAAAGAATTCGAAATTAAATTATCATGTATTACGGGCAGTTACGATAGAGTGACACAAAGCAATCTGTGTTTGAATGCCTCCACTCGTGGACAATATCGATATAACCTAAATGCGATAAATCGCGAACGTTTGATTCGACTCATGGGAAATTTACGCGTTTTTGAATCGTTCCGAGTCGCACGCGAAATGCAGGTCAGAGAACCGTCTAATATTTATTGTTGAGATCGTGGGCTTGATCTTAATGGCGCGGCGGCACGCGATTCTTTACCAACTATGCTCCTTAACTCCAGCTCTCGACCTTCTTCCCTATTCAACTAGCTCGAGCAGCGAAATTGACTCTGCATGCCTGTGATTTTGGCAGGGAATGGGAGTCGAGTTCAGTGAAGTCGAGTAGTGAATGCACATTGTGTATACGTGTTTTAGGTGGTTTGTGTGAGTTTGTTGCGGAGATTCGAGACATTTATTTAACCTCTTTATCATATTCGAGCCTGTGCGATATAACCATATCTTAAATGTAATAAGTTTTATTTTTTATTGCAAAGTTCTTGAAATATATAATGCACACAATAAGTGTATAATATTATATATATATATAAATTATATTTAAGAAGTTTGGGATAGTTTAAAGATGAAATAAATTGCTTTTTAAGTTTAATCTCTTACTCTCGACGAAATCAAGTTTCTCTGGAATTTGGTGGAGTTTAAGATTTGATATCGGTGTCGTAGGAGTTATGTGACACTTTAAGGTGGAATAAATCTAGCGAGGAGTTTAAGGTGCGGCAAAGGAGCGTGGAATGTTGCAATAGAAATTTATTGCAGTGTTAGTGCATTGGTAGATTGATCAAATTTACGTGTAGCGTGGGTAACCAATGGTAAATATTTTGCAATGTGTATAATTTCTCAGTAATCTGAGGTTTATAAAATCTATCGACAACTAATGGAAATTGTTGATTTAACAGATCAATTTTAAATTCCTCGTTAATCTAAATTTTTTTAATCCTATTTACAGCTAAACCTTACGACGAAAAATTAACGAAGTGGAATAAAAATGGCATTGTGATTCTTCTCGTCGTGTATCGGTGTCACATCAAATTTAAGAGACAGTTTTACTTGCGGATGCTGCGTGTTACGTTGGTGAAGTCGACGAAAGCGTAAAATAGGAGCTCGTCCGAAATACACTAACGCGGAAGGTTAAATTTAACGCAAAAGGCCGAGAAATTAGTCTAGAACTCGAAGTTTCATTGGTACGACGCACTTGAAACGCATTCAAAGAGGTCGGCGACCTCGAAAGGGGATGAACGCAACTGTTTCGTGGGAATTTCTTATTGTGGCTTATTTGGATGAAGCTGCTTTAAAATCAGCGCTGGATTCGTCTGTTTTTTGCCCGGAAATCATAAAATGTTTAGGCCAGGCGACTCCATGTACAGAAAATGTTATGTCCACTTTTTACGTCCGTAGAATTCAACTCTTTACTACTATGCACTTCTTCTCCAAAAAAATATCGCGTTTCAATATTAAAAAAAGTTTCAATAATATACTATCCATTAGAAGAATGATAACATGATAACCTTACAAATTATTAGTATTAACAAATTCTTATTGTCGTATAGAAATGCCAACTATTGCTTCGGTAAAACAAACAAAGGAATTTTACAGGTAAATTTTACAAATTACAAGTCATCTTATAACGCAAAATACGACGTGTAAAATTGTCTCAATTTATTAATAGTATTAATAAATTATTATGATAAAAGATGCAGGAATCTTAGCCTCATGAGAAATTAGAGATGAAAATTAAAGATTAAAGGGAAAAGATTAATCACTGGTCCTCCTAAAAAGATGCAGTCCCATGGATGGATGGTTGTGCGAGTATTAAAGCAGCGCAAAACCGTTCCCCGAATTCTCATCCCGGACGTCGTACGACCAAAGACAAAAACAACTCACTCGAGGGCATTGCGGAGAGACATTCATCGAGGACACAATAGTATTATTCCAGGAAGTGCTAGTTCTTCCTAGATTCCGGTTACAATGTTCTTAACGCGTGGAAATTAGTCTTGACCAGGAAACATCTATAACGGCATGTATTTTCTGCCGTGATTGTAAATCTGTTTGGAACATGCGGTTTGTCCGTTAATCTAGGCGCTGTTGTTCAATTGAGTCAATATTATTTGTTGGTAGATTAGTGTGTGCAAGAGCGCTCTATCCATTATTGACCAATTCGAGCACGTATTGGTAAATTTCACACCGGCAATTACGGTGAAATCGTTCGTGGTCGCTGGAAATTAGCAGTATCGTTTGCGGTCGTGAGCTGATTGACACTGCGTGAGCGGGGAATTATGTGAAGCAGCTTTGCTTTGTCGTTTCATGCATTTAATAGGTTTGCGGCGGTGGACAGAGTTTGTAAAAAATGAAGACAAGGTAGAAAAAGATTATTTTTCATTTTTTACTATTAGATTATTTTCAAAGTGATCATTTCAGTGAAATATGATTGACAAAAAATAAGATCTATAATTGAATCATTATAGAAAATAGAATAATATTGATAATAAAGAAATAAAAATCAATTATAGAATAACATATAATAATAATAATAATAACAACAACAACAACAACAACAACAACAACAACAACAACAACAACAACAACAACAACAACAACAACAACGACAACGACAACGACAACGACGACGACGACAACAACAACAACAACAACAACAACAACAACAACAACAACAACAACAACAACAACAACAACAACAACAACAACAACAACAACAACAACAACAACAACAACAACAATGTGGATAGACTTTATGTTTACTTTTATATGTATAATGATACTGTTTGATCCTTGAATTAAAGTTAAGATTAACGTTGCGATTATGATTATCCTTTGTCTGACTAAATATATTTGAAGTATCAATTACAGTAGAATTTTTGAAAGATTCTTGGCTGTTAAACAAAAAACTGGTTCCTTTATATTTCGCTCAATTATCATAGAATCGTGAAACTGACTTTCACTTCAAATTTTGTCTGTTTCAGGAGTAACAAGTACCTGCAAAAATCATCCATCAGCCGGATATGTGCTGTCGGAGGGTTTTTCATTAGCATTCCCGTCTTTCTAACTGGTAAGAACCAATTCCTTCAATTCTGTCAACTTTAACCTTTTGAAAGATACTAGTACATAAGTTATACGTTTAATTTTTCTTGAATTCAGGCATGAATCTAAAAGATACTGTGAACTATCTCTGAGTGTATGAAATCAGTTTAGAAATCCAATGGAAATAAAGTTAATTTTAACGCCGAATAGTCATTATTTTTCTTAGAAAAATAAAAAATGATCGTCTTTTAGAGAAGTTTTAACAGATTAATTTATAAAGAGCTGAAACAGAATATTCATGTCATGCATGAATACGGCTGGTGGATGGATCGAGATCTAATCTAAAGTTTACGTTGTGTCATGCTAGTTTACACAGCTATCATTCGCTCGATCGATCGTTAAGCTGTTGAACTCGATTCAAGACGGACATTTTGACTCTGTTCAGAAGAAAACTGCGTTTTAATAAATTTGACGGAATAGAAATTATGATAGACTACAATGTTTTTTTAATTATATCATAAAATTTATTTATTTTTTTTTAATGTCATGTTAGAAACTTCAAATACTGTCCAAAACTTCGAACGTAATCGTTTTAGAAATTTGTAAATTACTTAACGACCAAAAATATTGAATTCTCTATTGTCTGAAGATAGATTCTCTATAATTTAAGTAATTTATTCGTCGAGAATTGATATATAAAGACTTAAATAATAAATTAATTGAAAAATAATTTGCAACTAGTATTGAAAATTTCAATTAAAAGCATATGTATATAGTTTACGCTTCGAGAATTATATGTATTGAGAATATGTATTTGCGCCGATTCTTTGTCCCGCTTGTTATGGCATACGTGTTATAATGATCCTCTAACAATGCTTTCAGGTATGATATTGTATACATTCATCCAGTTTCATTCGACGCCGGCAATCGTTACGTCGGTTTTCATAGGCCTTGGCATCGTGTTTTGTGGATGCGCAATGGTCCATAACGTCTTCGTGTGGCAGAGGGTAAGAACATATCGCTATTAAAAAAGAAAACGAACACGTTCAAACACGTCTAAATCATCTTTTATGTGTATTTTACCCGGAAATCATTTTATCGTGAAATTTTGTTTTTCAGAGTTACCATAATTTATCTGGTAGAGTTCATAAAAATTTTTCTGAAATCAATTGCAAGCTTTTAGGAAACCAGGATTTTTCACATTTTTAAGAAGCGTTATAATTATATTGCGGATCTTTATACGTTCGTGCGAAATTGAAAAGTACGCAAATGGCGCAAAATGCATAAAATGCGCTAAAATATACGTATATAAGAAAACAAATCTCTATTAAAATTTTATTTCTTTGATTATGTTCGTAAAACTACAAACTTGTATAAAAATACGCATTCTAGTTATAAATGTTAAAACATTCGATCTAGTCCTTATCACATTCATGAAAACCTCCATTTAACCATTCGTTGTATCAACAAACATTCATATGCAAAACTTACCACCTACCACATCCTCCGCGTATTAATATAATCCCCTTTTATAAATTATACACTTTAGAGTGGACTGGTTGGGTCAGAGTGATATAAGCTTACAAGTTCTCGAGGAGATCTACCGAAGTTACATTTACGTTTGCATAATTTCACCGAAAAAGATACTCTGTAGAATGACAGGTTCGTTTGTTTATGTGATCCGCGATCGCAACTATTTCAAGGGGATTTTATAAATAACCATACACACGATATTCAGTGTATTTTCGTATTCTCGTTTATTTTGGGGAGATTTGTAAAACTGTTGAACAAAATAATTGAGTAACGATTATATTTGCCGAGAAAAAGTCTTTTTCTCTGTACCCCTCCTTCTACTTCAAGCATGTAGTATAATAAGACAATAAGATTGACAATGGCTGAAAGTAATCCAAAAGAGTTTTCACCATGGTTATCGGTAACGAAAAAGATTTGAATCATCTTTAATACTTATTCGTAACTAGAATCATTTCAACTAAAATGTAAATTCTTATATTATAACTTTTTTAATTTGTTATGGCCCCTGACTACAACCTAACCTATCATTCTTATTTCGTAGGAGAAGACGAATGCCGTGAAGGCGTTAGCGCGCGAACAGTGCGAAGCGGCGGTACAGCTGCAGCGTCAGCAGCAGCTGCAACAGCACCAGAACCAGCCACAGCTACAACAGCAACAACAACTACGTGGCCCGTTAACCATCCACCATGCTGGCTGCCCAACGAAAGTCGGGCCCGTGACGAACCAACTAAATACCAGCCACGCAACGCACGGCCGAGCTGCACAGTACCAACACTATCATCACCATCATCATCATCGACACGTGTCAATGTCCCCACCGCCCTTGTTGCTCTCATCGCCAGCTCCGATCGCGGCGACGCACAATCATCTGAACGTGAGCGGACACAGAAACGTGGTTACGCCACCGGATACACCAGCAGATAGATCGCCACCGAGTCCTGGAAATAAGCTAAATAGATCGCAGCATTTGCCACGGGAAGCAACCGGCAGCGTCAGTCCTGGTCTTCCGGCTGCCACATTGGATCTAAGTAGCGCAGCAACCACCAATAGTCCGCATGAATTGTCCACGTTAGTTTAGAAATTTGGTCCGAACATTATATCTTCACATAGGATTGGAGATTAATAGTTGATAGTTAATTTACACATCGATCTTTTTATTTGTAAATTGGGTCGTGGTTTAGAGTTGGTTTGTAAAAATTCGGTCCTAATTGTTAAATGATGAATATTGATTAAGAATAATAGGCATTGATGTACCAATCTTTTTTTAACTTATATACTTGAGCACACGCATTGGAGATTTCACTTTTATTCAGTGAAACAGCAACTTCATTACTCGCTTATTCAATACGGCAATTGCATATATTTCATGGACATTTTAACAATGTTTTGAATAATTTCTAACGGTACAATTGTGATGAAGTGAAAAAAATCGTGATAAGAAACAGAGAGAAAAGTTGCTCGTTAATGAATATTGACCAGAAATAAAGTAATTTCTAAAGAATATCCCGAAGACGTCGTAGATATTACGAAAGGAATGATTAATTTATACCCGCGTGTATCTTGCCATTACCATACTATTATTATTATTATTATTATTAATATTGTTAGTAGTACTCGATTACATTATTATTAATATTAATATTATTGCCTTATTATTATTAATGTTATGGAACCTCTAGTCCTAGGTTACTTTCGCTGCCACGAAAGGATAAGATTTTCGAACTTTTTACTATTACGTGTAATTCAAGTTTTCCTGTTGCGCATGCGCAGTAGAAAGAAAGTTAGCGGAACTCAAATCTCGAACTATAGAGAGTTGAAAAGTAGTAAAAGTAAAAAAGCACGAAGAACATTTGTATTTGTGCTGGATTAAGTTTGATAATTGAAAATTGAGTTTGATGATAACATTTTTTTCGTATTCGCTTTGGTAAATATTAGTTTTATTTAAAATTGAACAAAGCATTTTATGTTTTTCAAATACGGTACATAATCGTAATATCGAATTTTGTAAACTGATAGTAAGAAACTCTATAATTCGAGACTGGAACTTTGATCAAGTTCACATTGAACGTAAACTGACTTAATTTTGTTATTTAAGCGTGTATACTATACGTGTTTGTTCCTTCTTCTCTTGTGCGCAGGCTATAGCTTAATTACTTCCAATAAACGCAGTTATATCGAATCAATGACCGATACAAATTTAGATATTAGGATTATTTAAACAAGAGATTAAAAACTAAAAAGTATTGTTTTTATACTGCATATGTACATATGCAATATGAACGACAGTTTGTGTAATAATATGTACCCCTCTTCTTAGTTTACTTTTGTATATTTTGCGACATTTGATATTAATTTTATGAGCAACGTACTTACACTTTATCTTTGTAATTAAATGTGAAATGAAAGAAAAGAAATGACATGAGAAAAGGAAATTCGATGTACGAGTATATACGAATTGACGGAATTAAAATTTAACGCTATATTTAAATAGAAGACGTGAAATATCTTGTCATCTTAAAATAACTTCCTAATAATCATTCCTATTCTTTTACATAAAAACATTTTTCGACTGTAACTTAAGAAAAATGTCTGCTAACGTGAAACGTGCCAGAAAAAATTAACAACTTCCATTAAATTGGCAAATTTCTCATTAATATCGTAAAACTCGCGTTTACAAAGATCAGATCAGTGTACATAATATACAAAACAAATGCAGAATATATAAATATAGCACATACGTTCTGAATTATATTCGAATTGGGCAGGGTAACCAAGTGAAAATATGTAAATTTCACGATGTGTAATGTACACTTTATCGAACTTGTAAGTAGTGTAGAAATAGAATATTTTACACGTAACAAAATATACAAACGACAATACACAAGTTAAATTATTTGTTAGATCCATGTATAACAAGCATAGTACAAAAGTGTTTTAGCTTTATGTACTGGTAATTATGAGAAATACCAACTTAATAGATGTATTTGGTATGTACCTAGTTAAGAAAACAATAAATTATTCTGAACAGATAAAGCGTTTAGTAGCTTGTAAAGTATGAATTTTCGAAAACGTAAGTATTTTATATCTAAGTAGTTAAGAAACGCGAGCAAGGGAAATCAAACAAAGGAACAAAGTTTTTTTGTTTAAAAATATTTAATTTGTTGTTCTATTATCCGAGGTTAGAAGCGATAATGTACAAAATCTGAATAAATAAGATTCCTCAATATTATTGAATTTTAATTCTAGGGTAAAGTAATATATCCGCATATTTTATTTATATACAATATGTATAAATAATGATGTGATTTGACTAATTTTGTTGAAAGAATATTTGTACTTTTTACATAAAACTTCAGTCTTTTACAAACTTTCTTGTAATTAATAAACCAGTAAAAACAATATTAATAAAATCTATTAAAATTATAAACAAACTCATAAGTTTTAATTTTAGTCCTTAAAGGTTGAAATATTTTGCCCCAATGTCGAGACACTTGTTTCAATCCAAAACATTACTATACTGAATCGATAATGTTGCATGTGCCACGAAAATGATGATAGTGTCAGATAACTTGTTGTGAAACGAAAAAGCATTGCATGTACATTTCTGTTGTTTTGTTGACCATGAGTTTGATGATCTTTTAAACTTGCCCACAGCTAAGAAATCAAACAGTATATCTAAACGAAATTAATTTCAAATTATTTTTTAGGTTCTAAGCTTTTATCTAATCTTTCAGAAGTTGCAAAATTTATTCCACAAGAGTCTTTTTTATCATAACCAAGTACACATCTTAAAACCATTTAAGTCTTCCTTAGTAATTTCTTCTTATCTTTAATAGTAACGAAAATAATTTAGATGAACGTTTTAAAATTGACACCCTGTATATTAAAAATAAAAGATATATTTTCTTCATAATTGGATAGGCTTTTTACAATGGCAATGTACAAATATCAAAATTGCAATTATACTATATAACATATGTATATATATAAGCTTCACATTTAAACACAAGATTCTTTATTATATTTTTTTAATACCAATATTTTAATAATTATAACAAGGGTTTTTTAACAAGAGATGTATAACATTGTATACAAATTTTCAAAAACCTATAGATAATTTCAGTTATGCTCTTGCATCATTAATTGTTGATGGAACTCTTACCTCAATTCCATCTAGTTCCTTAGACATTACTATTTGACAGCCTAGCCGTGACCTGAAATTAAATATTATATAACTGAATATGTCAATAAATATATTTATTGCTATACAAATTAATACTAATACACAATAAGATTTCTATTTATCCATTTGAAAATCAACATTGTAAATATGCTAATTCCAACATAGATTCGTAATGATTATAGGGTCATAAATAAAAAACTATGAAAATTTATTATAATTTCAGTTTCGTAGTATTCAGAGATAGCGATTTGAAATTCTACATTGAGATGCAGATTTCGAAATACCCAATACTAACCTGTTTTTACATAAATTTACAAAGAAAAATTCACTTTATAAAATATTAAAAGGTAATAGAATTAATAATGTGAATGATTTGATACTGATTATTATGAACTCACGTATCTGTTAATTCATATGCTAAATCCAACATGTCTAATTCTTCATCTGTTGGTTTGTCAGGAAGTGCATCATAAACTTCTTTCGAAAATATTAAATGGCACGTACTACAAATTAATGTTCCTTCACAAGCACCTATATCAATTATATTTTAATATTACAACATACTTATATAATAAAGTATCAAAAGTTAAAAATAATAAGAATATTAAACTCGATAAAAATGAAAATTTTCAAATATTTTCTACCTCAAAATTATTTATTTTAAATTAAGTAAATTATGCTTCTTTAAAACATACCATATCCATCTAAATCAATTTCATTATTTACTACTATGTCTAATATAGTATCTCCAACTTTCCCTTTTGCTTTGATTCTCTCTCCACTTGCTTTAACAAACGTTATATTTACTCTGAAAATAATATTTATGAAAGATAAAAATTATCTCAATATAATTATTTCTTATTTTTTGTGTTTCTTCAATTAATCTTCTCTTAATTATACCTTAATTATATGTATCACTTATGATAATAGAAATAATTTAAAAATAAGATATACTTGTCTTAATAATACATAAATAAAATTCGTATATCATATATTTATAACAGTGTTATATTTTTAGTTGTTCACTGTCAATGTTGTTCTTATTAATACTATGTTATTTTTCTAGATGTTATACTCCTACAAAGAGAAAAATTTCTTAGACATTATTATTAGCATTATTATTTTGACACCAATTTTATATTGGAAGGTAAGTACTGAAATTCTATTAAAAAAAGAAGGAAAGCACAAGAAAATTTGTATCACTTACTCTTGTTTTTCTGAAAGTGGTTGCGTGGTCGATATTCCTCTTGTTGCCTGCAAAAAGGGTAACGTTGTGTTGCTTGTATATTTTGAATAATTTGATGCAATACCGAGAATTGATCTCGAAAATTTTTGTAATTGATTTACTAACGCCATTCCACTGTCATAAATATCATGAGTATGGGACACCCTGACCGAACATCAGATAAGTATTGCGGAAAATATCAATTGTAGATCAATTGTACTTTGTACAGAAACTTTCACGGCATTCTTCGGCTGCTATACTGCCGACGTTCCTTTACTGTGATAGGTTATAAAACGGTTCCTAACACAAGTGACGTATCTCTACCGGACACGTGCTCTTCGGGCCACACGTTTTATGATACAAGACCAGCAAAATGATCAATATGTAATTTTACATATCTTACATTTTTTCCAAATGAAATATTGTTTTTATTAAACGTTTAAAACCTCAGGCAACATTTATTTCATCTGATTTCAGTTTTACAAATATATATCTATAATACATATCTGTATAAATTACGGTCTGGTTATATCAAACAGGGACCGACACTCGCTAGGGAAAACTGCCCAAAAATTGAATCGTAAAAACCAATATGAAAGACAACAAATTTCTCGTTCTGCGGAACAAATAGAAATGAGCAGAGTATCTTTATCTTTATCTGAGACATTCAAAGCGTATCACGCATACGCTAAACCTGAAGAAAACTTTCTTGTCTTCCATGTTCATTTTTCCCTTTTCATTTCCATATAGAAGAAACCATATAGAGGTTTCTTCTATATTTATTTATATGTTCGTGATTGATGCTATTGACAACATACAACTAAGGGGAAATACGAATAGTAATAAATAGATGTATAATTCATTATGCAATTTTATAGAATTAAATCTTATTTATCTTCAGATATAAAAACTATATTTACCAGCTGAAACACTAACGCATATGCAGTATAATATAATCTACTTAACAATCTCGTTTTAGTTATAATATGTGATTAATTCTTTTGCTATTTCGCTATAAACAGTTTTTTGTGCATACAATATTTTTTTATAGTATTCTAATATATTGTTAGATATTGTAAAGAAAGTAAAATACAGTTATTGAAGTGTGGGAACATTCAATGTTAACCTTGCTTCAAAAAATAATCTTTCGAATGAATGGGGAATAGATTTTTAGTATTATAGTTGGTATAATGTCATCATTGTTTACAATGTGTTAGAGTTAAAGAAATGAGACAAATTAATATTTCAGAAGCAAATTCAATATTTAAATGATGTTATTTTAAAATGGCAGATGATATGAATGTTCTTTTTATACGAGGAAATGGAAACGTATGTATGGTAATGGAAACGTAATGGTTTTAACATTATTTTAGTACAAGATCTTAGCATAATAGTAATTAACAGTATCCATTACCTTTTAGTCAATTTTTGAAAAATGACATATATGATAATTTGCAATAGTTTGATAATAAAATACTTGTATCGATATTAATAACGTATAATTTGCTATCTCAAAAGGATACAGACACAGCCAATGATAATGTTTGGGACGATAGTGCATTAATAGAAGCATATGATAAAGCAATAAATTTAGCAAAAGAAGAAGTTATCAAGCGAATGGGAATGGATGTTGGAAATTCTCAACCGAAAGAAAACCTACAAAATCTTAAGCAGCCTAAACACGCAAGTAAATTACACAAGGTTGTGATTTTGATAGAATATTACAAATTTGATACAGAATATTATTAAATATATTGATTAAGAAGCAAATTATTTTATTTTGCTATTTACTTATATTTATTTGTATACACATCTTTTCTCTATAGAAATGGATCATAGGAGCACCTTGTCGTGCAATATACTCAGAGGATGGAGAAATTTATGAAGCTATAATATCAAAAATTTACGAAAACAATGGCACGTGTGTTGTAAAATTTGTAGGTAATACCTTTAGCATGATGGTTATGTCAATTAAGAAATGTACTAAAAATACATATATATATATATGAAGTAAAGGCTTTCGCATAGTCTATCACAGTGTCATTCAGCAGGTTCTTAACTCGGCAGGAGTACCTGTCAATGTCTATGGAGAGACCCGTGGGATATAGGGTCATGAACCATAAACATGCATGTTACTTATTGTTCATTATTAGCTGCTTGGAATATAATTCTCCTCATTAGACGAGTGATTATTACTACATATATCAAGGCAAACATTTATACATATACATTTATGCACGGGAAATTCTAGTACATTGCCTGTAAGGACAGTAACTGAATGTCACTCAGCCATTCTATTAAATGACAAAAATTTCTTTTACTCTGTGTTTAGGCTATGGTAATACAGAGAAAGTCGAGTTGAGTTCTCTTTTAGAATCAGAAGGTTTGCAAAGTCAAATAGCACAACAAAAGAAAGCTTTGGAAGAGAAATTCAATGAAGAGAACGACGAGACTTGTGAGACTAATTTTTCTACAAATGTAAATTCGAAAAAATATAATGTAGAAAAAATGGATTGTGCACATCACTTCATATCGGGACCATCTTTCAATTCGATGACTGATATAATGCCACCTGCACCTCCTTTACCACCATAATTAATGGCCGAGTAAGTACAATTTAAAAATTCTAATGAAATGCTGAATACTTCTAATATTAATAAGTAATTTGGAATAAGTTTAACATTTTATTTGGAAAAAAAAAAAATACGAAATTTTAATAAAATGTACTAGATTACCAGATAATGATACAGACGCACTTTCAAGTATGTTGATGTCATGGTATATTAGTGGTTTTCACACAGGTAATTATTTCATATAAGTATTTTATTGTATATTAAATTTTCAATGGACTATGTTATTTCTTTTGTAGGTTATTATCATGGTTTGAAACAAGCAAGAAACAATCAAGAGAACAGGAAGAAGTGTTGATTATATCAATTTTTTCAATAACAATATAACGATAATATAAGATATAATAAAATATAAAACTCATTGTATTTATTTACTTCAATTATTTGAAATAAAGAACAGCTTTATTTTCATATAAGACTTTATTTTTTTAAAAATAATTACTAAGATAAGAAAAACTAAAAAACATATTTTTGATAAAATACACTCACATATATATGTCGGGTTATCATTAGGATTTAAGGCGCGTAATGATCCTTCGTTTGAATTAGCCATTGTTTTACGAAACAGAGAATATATTTACGCGAATAAACAAGATTTTACAAAATATTATGAATAATGAGTTTAATAAATAATAAAATTAACAAACGATAAGTTTAACTAATAATTAGATTAAAGATTAATAAGTTTAACGAACAATAAGAGGAACGAATAATATGTCTTACGAATAATGAATTTAACGTATAATGAGATTAACGATCGATAGGTTTCACGAATAATGAATTTAATTAACGCTATTAACAATGTTCCGGGGTTCAAACGAATCCACGGTCAACGGGATAACTCTTTACTATGTGTAGAATAATTTTAAACACAGAATACAATTGCTGAGACACTCGGTAAATTGCTCGATGTATCACTTTCCAAGGCGATCACACGAATGAATATCTGATGAAAATCTTTTTCGCTATCCGACTGCATTTGTTTGTTATATGCTCGCTGGAAACATCGAGAAGGTTCCAATCGTTGTTGCTAGGCAATTTCTGTCAAAAGTTTGTTGTATACTCTTTGGAAACATCGAGAAAGATTCAAACGCCGTTACTAGGCAGTTTCTGTCTGGAGATTGATTCCTAATACAACGTGTGTCCCATTATATCGACATCTCTAAAGTACAATTCTATGCGATTTCTAGGGAGAACAATACAACCGATCCACACCTTCGTCAGGCAAAACGTTTATCCCGTGACCGTGGCTACGTTCGGCGACCAGTTGTCACCTCGAACTCACTTTCGCTTTCACAAATATCAAACAATTACAAATGACAATTGCTTAATTACAGTTATGATAAAATCTAGGCTAAAGCATTAGAAGGCTTCCTCAAAATTGCAAAGGGAAGGCTCCGGTTTTCCTTTCATCTCCGACATATATAATACAAGGATATAATACAACCGAACATTTTAAACTTAGCCTATAGCGTGTGCGCGCACACACACGCACACACACATGACACACACGACACACATGCGCGCACACACATGCGCGCATACACACATGCACACACATGCGAATGATTTCTCGAACGATAATCCATTTATTTATATTTTTCAATATCTGTCATTACGATTGCGTATTTATTTGTTCCGCGTATCATATTTATCTATTTGCATAACTGTAGGTGACATTTTTTTTAACAATTTTGCTAATATTTCATAACTTTTTAATTCATATTTCAAAGTGGTAACAGGTGTTTCTTTCTTTTCAAGTCTCCTCCATATCGGGCTTATTTCTAGTAGCCACGCTTGCTTACAAAGCAATTTTATATCTGCACAAGAATATCTTTCAGTACATTTTACTATGTGGTTTACAATATCTGTATTTTCTAATAAGTGGTTGCTAAGGTATAATTTGAATATACCAAGTCGAGCAACTTCATTGGGTAATGATACGTATATTTGCTTTTCGAGACGCCTGAGTAAAGCTGCATCAATGCCCCTAATAACATATTTACAATAAATATTATCGTTCTATTATACTAATAATAATGAAGGAATACTTCAAACAACACAATAACATATTTGGAATTTGGAGAAATATTACGATATTTTCTACTTAGAAAACATTGAAATAACGTGATATACGTACCAAGGGGAATTAGTTGTAGCCAGAAGAACTACATTAGAATTCTCATTAGACACTAATCCATCCAATCTAGAAAGAAGTTCTGATCTGAATCTCTTTGCAGGTTCAGACAATATACAGTCTCCTTTATTTGTGGCGATCCAGTCAATCTCGTCGATAAAAATAATTGTAGGCGAATGACTATAGGCAAGTTCAAATAAAACCTGTTCAGTTTAACAAATGTATTATTCATTAAATATTATATTCGAAATTCCTTAAATTCATTGCCTCATCGCGAATATGATATCATTTCGTTTTCCAAACAACTATTCTATTTATATATAAATGACGAAAAATAAAAATTTTATACCTAGAATCTCTCCTTCATAGACAAAGGAACAAAGAAACTTACATAGACAAAGCAACTTACACGTTATACTTCTCGGAATCGCCTCTCCATTTGCTGACCAATCAGCTGGCAGTTATGTTAAAAAAGGTGCAATGGCATTCTGTCGCGACTGCCTTCGCTAACTTCGTTTTCCCTGTTTTGTATATTTCTTGTAAACACGTACAGAAATGAAAAGAATACGAGTATCTTACCTGTACCAGGTGGGCCGTACAGCAAAATACCTTTCCATGGGGAAAACGGGCCATCAAAAGAGATAGGATACTTAAGGGGATACACAACGGCCTCCTTAACAGCGGTTTTACATTCTTCTAGGCCTATAACGTCATCCCAATGTACATTTAATTTGTTTACTACGATCTCCTGTGACGATACAAAGATATACAAAGATAAAATGGCGTCTTCTCTATATTAAGTAAGCGTTACGTAATTTGATATTTGAAGCGTTACCGAAATCACGTCATCGTCGATATACGTTGGACGATTTATCGACGGGAATTTTATCGTTTAAAAGCTTTACGATACGTATATTAATCGAAAATAACTTACGCATGAGACGTCCTCAGCAATCTTTCGTAATTCCGTATTATCTGAATAAAGCTTTTCAATGCATTTCAATATCTTCGATTGCATGGATTGTTCCATTGGGACGTTAAATAGCTCTTCTGATGAACGTCCATCACTCTCATTGGGGAATATTGACGTCACTGTCATTGCGAGATTAATATGATTCGTATTGTCATCAGTTATCTTCTGCTGTAGATTCGTCTCTTTCACAGGCTCACTTCTCGCTTGTTTACTAAAAGATTTGGCTTTTGTCTCAATACTTCTACAAACACTGGATCATATTGTAATACGATACGTTGAATTTGATACGTTGAATACGATACCGTTGAATAGGATACACGTTGAATACCGTTTAATATCGTTAAATAATTTAAATTCTTACGTTTTGCTTGCATTTGTCACTTCCCTCGTCATTTCCCTTCCAGTTATTTTCTTACACAATATGGGATATTTTTGAAATTTCATCTTGTAATAATTTTCATACTCTGCAACGATAATTTCCAATTTCCAAATCGATGTTGTCGCAGACCCGATGTTCGGGAGACAGACGAGCTTCCCGGAATAATACATCGCTAATGTCTATATACCTAAAAAAATGTAGTTTTTAATTAATTATAGTTTTTAACTGATTAAAAATATTTTTCGCAATGACTGAACACTATAAGATAACCATCAAACAACTGTTTTATCTCTAGGTAAGACGGGCAAAAGAATGTATTTACTATATAAATCCTCGAAGATAATTTCTTGTCTTCTGCTCTTTAATTTCCAATTTTTAGATGGATAAGAATAATTTGAATTTATATTTCATATATTTGTTTATAACTAGTTAATCTACATTATCGATTGAGTTATTCTTAACTACTGAATTACCGATGTCGAATTTTCAAATTTGGTTTCGCCTTCTCTTTCCACGATGTCCACTGATTTCTATTTCGATTGGTCACTGACACTATTCAAGAGAATTGGAACTAGGAATATATTTTAATTATAATATACTCACCCATTGTGTTCCAAATAATCACATACAAGGTATAATATGTTGCGATGACGTTCCGAAATACGACTCTCCTCCTAATATAATTATTTTTTCATTACAATAATATAAGTTTTTTCATGTAATTTTTTGTTACATTTGCGAATTCAACGAGTTACACATGATTTTTCATGAAACACGAACGTTAAAAATATTTGATACAGCCTAATTATAAAAATTGTTAGAAGCAAAAGTCATAGATACTATGTGCGAGTATCGCATGAAACGAACAGCTATTAAGAGAACTGCAGCAATATTACAAATCAAATAACAAAACACACACGTCTGTGACGTGGAAATTCTAAAATCTAAAATCTAAAATCTAAAATCTAAAATCTAAAATCTAAAATCTAAAATCTAAAATCTAAAATCTAGAATATTCCTTACCTTTTTTCGCAGATTATAAAATATCTTATTCATACTACATTGCATCGATAAATCACCGTTCATAGTGACACTTTCAAATCGCCTATCGTTTCTCAATGGATACGAGAATTTCCGTTTATTACTTTAAAAACAACCCGTCCATTACGTTTCTCTTAAAAAATTCTTTCAACTCCGTTGAAAACCGTGCATCAAACAAGAGACAAACGATTTGTTGCCATGGAAATGTTTGGTTCACACATAAGCAACGCACAAATATAATGATAGAATAGCTGAGTGTGTGTACTGTATAGTAAGATGGATGCAACATGGAAATAGAAAGAGAACACCATGTATAGATACTTCCTGTCCTTGTTTAATCAGGCATGCACACTAGTGGACACTGACGCTGCTCGTATACCGCTGTTACATATTTCCTGTACAAGCGCGCGTCGTTAGACAAGGACGGAACATCCTCTCTCTACTTCTCTATCGCGTTTTTAGTTCGCTCACGCGCTCTGTACTTATATCTATTACATTTCCACCATAAGCAGCGGCCGTGCAGTGACTTACAAAAGTTCCGAACGGTTCCATCCTGGGCGGACGGTTAATTGCGTTCGGTACTTCGAGACAGGAAGGTGAGTACAGAATCGCTCCTCTTAGTACTCTTATTAAAAGTGTTATCATCGAATATAAGTTTTTTCAATAAATTCTTATCGTTTTACAATCTTTCTAGAATACAATGACGTCAGCAATCGATCATTTTCGCGAATTTATTGTAAATTAATTGGGGGAATATCTGGAGTTCTTTATCGGTTTCGACTGTAAAATCAGCAACTATTCGAATTTTTCATTCATAATTGTGACGTTTTCGACTCTTCCGTTGCCAAGACCCCCTTGAGAGATTTTTGGCACGTTCCATCACCCTTGTTAAACGAGTGCACATTGGTGGATATATTGATTTTAAAAACCAATACGTGAACGAGGTTTATTATCTCACTGGAACAAAGAAATCCGTTTTATTCGCGAATTTTCCGTGTTTCTTCTTAATTTTCGTGAGTGTCTGGTGCGGAGCATTATTTGAATGAACTTTTCATCGTTCAGATTATATTTCGTTTAAAAAGATTGAAATTGATGTCGAGAAGAAATGAAACAAGGTGCTCGGGCATTCCATCGTTTCCCGGGGAAAGAGAAATATGAAAAAAACGGTCGTTCTTCCTTCTGCCATTTTCGTCCATTACCAAAATGGTATGACCCAAATGTCCCGGGCCGTGAATCAATCAAGCGAATTTTGAATAATTTTTGAATAATATCCAGTTAATAATTTGTGAAACAAATTAATTTCATTTTATTGTTGGAAACAAATTAGTTGGATTTTTCTTTCTTTAGCAGTTTTCGCCGGAGTTGACTTGACGTGCTACTTCAGTTTCCATCTTCGCTTCTCGAAACTTCCAACGTCCTTGGTGTTGGAGTCTCCTTGTCCAGGTGAGTACATAGCTTCTAGATACTCGTCGCTGTTCATCCTTACGAGCCTCTCGAGCTTTAGTTGTCAATTGTTATCGTTAAAGGAAGAGAAGCTCGCGACAGATGTTATCGAACAAATCGTTTCTTCTCGAAAAGTTCGAACTTGTTCGTTGCGTTTGAATATATATGGACGGACGCCATTTTTCTTGACATCTTCATGATTTGTCATGTCGTGAGTATAGCTTCTGACTACCACATGTTTGTGATTTAACCACTTGTGAAATTTGACCACTATACCGTGATAGAAAAATATTTCCAATGAATTATAAATATTTTACATTGTGAATTATAAATATTTGTTACAAATTATATCGTACTTGAGGTGAAAATGAACCATATATCTGCTTATGGAATACGAGGTAGTAAATCATTCGAAACATAATAACGATTAATTAAGCACATATACAATAACGTTTACGAATGAATATTGCGAATTATTGTATGGCTTTAATGCGGTATTTAATGTTTTGATTGCGGTCTTTGAAATGGTATCATAGGTGCTGATATAATATCGCGCGAAAAAGGAAAGACCAGTGGTTAATATTGCAGGTGCACCAGTGCGTTGCGCTCGTCGGGGGTGGTTTTGACGCCGGTGCCGAGGAGAGACGCAGAACGTGTTCGATCGACCCGCGAACGTAGCCCGTGCTCATACTGCGACAGAGTTCGTTTCAGTTAGGCTCAGTCGCTGTTTGTCCGTCGACAGCGTATAGTCGCGTCGGCCTACGATTCCTTTTTTCTTCTTGTTTCTTGCGAACTCTCTCGCAACAGCCGTTCTATACGTACGCCGCCAGTATATCGCGTGATCATCGTTCCCGTTGCTTCCCTTACCCTCTCACGTCCTTCGAAGAAGACCACCCTTTGGTTTTTCCTTGTTTGGAGGGAATTCATCGCTCGGACACATGGACTGCGAAGCACGAGGGTTGATCGAGGCATCAGCGTGATGTACTTTTCAGGTTTCATATTTTCTCTATGATACTTTCTAAGGAGAATTTGAAAGATATACATTTTTAGGAAATAAAGGTTTTTATGGAGTCATCGATAGGTTAGAATTTAATTAACTCTCTTATAACAGGTATTCCAATTTTTTAATATATAAATTTAGTTTCCTCTATGGTGTTAGAGAACACAATGCGGGCATTTTATGATATAACGAATATATTCGTATATATTTTAGTTTATTCATTCGTCAAATTTCCCTAGTAGGCCGGCCTGCAGCTCACATGCAGCACTTAGTAAAAATTTGTTTTGTTAGAGGTTGGCTATTCTTCTTGCTATAAGAATATCGTGAAGTCATATCATATGATAAAGCACCTTCTGAAAGCTAGATGCTCGATAACGAGCCTAATGATTCTCGGTAGTTTGTAATGTCAAGCTTTGAATTGGCGAGATCGCTCTGCTGTCAAACGGCCGTCCAGCGGCGACCACATTCTTTAACCACGTTCAAGGGGTATATCACGCTACAGAAACCATCAAAGGGTTTGCAAGTTAGTTGCCTTTTAGAAGTGGGGCAGTTGGTTGTTACATGTAATCCGTAGTTGCTGGCTGTTCTCCTTAGTCGCCATACATCATAGAGACGACAGTTATAGTCGCCAGTTGTCCTTGCTAATGGTTGCTTGTTGTCGCTAGTTAGTTCTCGTTATCGTTATGTATTCCATCAATCACGCGAAATTTAACGTATGGGAATTTATTCTTCTTTATTCTTTCTGTAGGGAGATTTTTTAAGACGAGGAAAATATAGAATATTTTAAGACGACGGTAAGGTTTGAATTTAAGTAACTGTTTTATGATACAACAAAGTGGAAAGACGATTTAATTTTATAAAGTTTAGGGTAATTTTTTAAAAAACTTCGAATTTAAAAGATTCAAATAGATATCTTAAACGTAATTAAACCCTCCATATCGTAAGAAATTAAATGAAACTGCGCAACAAAGTTGATACATTTAATGTATTATTTTAAACATTTATTTAAAAACATTTATTTAAAATTTAAGTGTAGGCGTCGACGCGCGCGCGCCATTCGAAGCATTTGTCAGTTCGTTACATCTGCGGTAAAAGTTGTAACTACGAAGAAGCTTAACATATGGTGCGTCTCAAGACGACAGTAAAAAGTATTAAGAGATTTTTCGAGATTTTTTCTTTTAAGTTTCCAAGTACTTTTTCTATTTAACTTCTTTTTTTTTTTTTGTTGCATTTTCTAACAATATTCGATAAATAGAGACGAAATATGACAGTTCTTAGTTCGGGGATTTATTGGTTCGAAAGTTACTTGAAAAGTGTTTCTGGAGTTCGTGCGGTTAATACTTTTAAACTTTTACCGAGTACGACTTATTCCGTATGGCTGGACAAATCTTTGTTGATACTGTAAGCGTAACTGTAAGCGTCCGGATATTGTCTTGTGGAGATAGAAAAATACACGAAGTATTGATTGAACTACATATTTTTTTAATTCTTTTTTAATTCTTTTAGTTCTTCATATATTGATAATAAAACGATATTCCGCTACTTTGAGCACAATATAGTAATGTTTAAATAAATAATAAAATTTACGCATTTCGTCTTCATGCGTCGATAAGAAAATGCAAAAAAAGTTAAAGAAAGATGATGCGCAGACGCGAAGTTTAGTCAGCAATAATATTTAAAACCTCTAAAATATATTGTACACATTTATTTGCAAATAAGCTCAATGAAATTGAACTGTAACTGTGTTTCCAATAATGTCTTCGATGTATTGCTCGCCATTATGTCGGATTAACAGCTCTAAGTGATCGACCTTAATCACTAAATGTCGGCCGTGATTCAGTGGTATAGCTTTACATATGACGGACATCGCAGGCGCTTGTAAGACGTCCATTGTGAAACGTTTCCAATAGCACCGTTTATGCACCGTTTATGTGATGGTGAAATCTGAATATATATATCGCTGAAATATATATCGCTTATCACTTGAGTCTGACACGATCGTTTTTAAATAGAATCACAATTTTTTATTCTTTACAAAATCAGTCTTTAAAGATTATGTGCAAATAAAATAGATAAATAGATAAATGGTTGTAGAAACTTATAAAACAGATATTACAAGTATATCTAAATAAATGATATATTTATAAATTGTAATATTTGATCTAAAGTTTAAATAAATAAAAGAGATACTCGTGACTTACAATAAACGTATTTTTTTTTTCAATTTTTAAACAAAGCAAAAGTGGATAACAATTTTTCAAAATGTAAAAATCAACACAATGGTTGGTTTCTTTAATTAATCAATAACGTTTAAAGTTAATTAATGTCCAGAGTGGTTTGTACATTTTGTATTTCGCCGTATTTCAACGTTCGATGTGTAAATAGAACTTGATGCCTGAAATATCGAAAAAATAATTAAATCCGATCGTTCCGTCGAATTTGCAAATTGTATACTCGTGTAAAATCGAGTGCGCTTGTGTATGCTGATACGAAAAGTGGTAGTATATTTTTCTTTTTTCGATTATCGTTATCACTTTTTGTGTGGAAAAATTAATTCCGTGAAATGGAAGTGCAATCAATACGGCTTATCACGAAATAATAGCACAACGACGGTACATATTGGTATTGACGTCAGCTTCACAAAATTTCCCGAGTATCGCGGTCGACTATTTGGGTTAAGAATTCATTTTCAAGGTTCTACAAGCACGAGTATCTTATGGATATGAAATTTTCAGTGTACATTTTAATAACCATATTCCATATTGCATGCTGCGGTCCAAGAAAAATCCGCAGTTAATATTCTGCTAATCCCTGCTGCTTTTAAAGACCATAAGTAGTCGTCCGTAAGGTTTAAAAGATTTCGAGTAGATTTGTATTACGTATTTTATCTTCTAATTTTTAAAGAGAGGATCGTGTTTAATTAATTGAAAATGACGAAACTGTAATGGGACATTATTATCAAATATTAAACGTGGTTCCATTGGGTACTTTTATGGTCTTTGCGAGATATATATGCATTATACGTTGCTATTGGCAACGCGTAGCGATGAACGATGGAGAGCAATACCTTCGTTATCTCGTCTCGGTTGTGTACATATCAGTAATGCACAGTACTCGTACTAAATATCTTACAAATTCCATACAGATTTTCAGATTAGTTTCGAATAATACCAACACGACCATGATAGTCACAGTACAGTATTAAATGGTGCCACTATGCATAATACACTCCTAAAATGTTTCTACAAATATATTTGTCCGAATATTTTTGTCAGCTACTATATCCTAACCACGATTTATTAAACAATATATAGATTTAAAAAAGAATATATAACGACATTACTTGTTTAGGCTAGATTGGTTTAACTTGTATAGTTTTAGTAACTGTGTAAGATCAAACAAGAACTTATCGTTAGTTTGGCGAGATTTGATTACACGAAGCAACATAATTGCTTTGAAACTCAGGACAGAAAACAATGTCAACCGGTAGACGCGTTTGTCTGGTGAACGTGTAACGCGTGAATAATAGATAGCGACAATCACGCGAACGCTAGTTACAGCTGACTTGGCTTACATTGTAGCATTCAAACTAGAGTATACGAGCCGTAAGCACTATTGAAAGTTCAAAGGCCGACTAGTGAGCTTCATCCTATCTCATTTTTTAATCAGGCGATGGATCGACGAATCGTATTGATTTCGAGGATTATTATAGTTCTGTGGAAATTTTAAAGCGCGGTTTGTCTAATCTTGTCTCGTTAGCTACAGACTCTTTGGCGAGCAGCCTGAAACTTGATCCAGTTTCGAGAAAATGAAAAATTCGTTTCTTCTCTTTGCTTCCCTGTTCCTTCTTTCCTCCTTTTTCCCTTTTTACATCGCGTTAAGACCCGTTAAATAATATTGACTGCCGTGGACGCTGGCTGAGAAGTGCACTTTATAACTAGCTTTAAAATCACTGACGTCGATGAGGACAAAGGTAAGTTAGAGGGTCATTTATCTGAGCTGGTGTTATTCGACCTGAACTCTGCAGCTTTTCACAGTTTCTTTCGTTTTTCTTTTAAGAGCAGAGATGTTAACTGGTCTCTTGTTACGTGTAAGAAAGTACGTGTATGTACTAAAGCTTATTTATCACCAATTGGTTGCTCAAAGTCGAGATATACATACCTATATTATATTAATACGTTACAGAAGATTACGCGTTAGTTAGCTTATGAGAATTTATAGTGTGTCACAGATCACAAAAGCAGAATGACTACTTTTTCATAAACGATATATGTATATGAATTGAAAGTTTAACTATTACGTCACATACTTCTCTCGATAAACGTCGTCGAGTGCATATTGTTAAAGAATATTAGCCATTTGAATTCAATAGTTTCGAAGATACTAATGCTTCTGTGAAGTTTTTGCAGGCTGTTAATTTTTTATTCAGATACTACAAATTTTAAATAACTTCGATTAGAAATAAAAATCACATTACATTAACGCGTAGAATGTAACGTAACGTAGATAATGTAAATATAAATTATATTACAAGGAAACAATACGGTAATTGTAGGTAATGTGAAACATTCTGGTTAAAATTGCATCCTTTGAAGGCTAGGACACACAGTACTTACGAAGTAGATTAAGTAGCAAATGGGGTACTTAAGAAAATTCATGTTGTCATTGTTTAATAAACATCTTCAGCTAATAGCTTTCTGCAAAAGCTGGTTTAAGTTATGCTAGCTTATTCCTTATTAATTGCAATTATATTGTTCGTATCTCCTAGAGGATTAACAATCCATTTTTATAATGGATAATAAAAGTAAATTCCTATTAGGTTGTCCCAAGTTTCTTTCGCTTTATAAAGAAATGACAGTTATGTTATTCTATATTATTTTATATTAAATTGGAAAAGTGCTAAAATATTTGATAAAAATGTTAAGAAATTCTGATATTGATTTAAGCGTATCGATTTATCTGCTCTTCATATTTGATCAAACAGAAATTGTTAATTATGATTTCCACTTAAAAGCGGATTGCATATTATGAGGATAAATTATCAAATTCATCTCTAATATACACATTAGAGAATCATTCATAGCCGTAATCCTGTTTACCGCTAACATTCCTGGTACTCAATCATTCATTAGGAGACTGCTCTAGCCGCACAGAATACACCTGTAAATAATTAATCGCCATTAATATTCCATCGACTTTTGAAAATCCCTCATGTGATCTATTTCATGCGATGAGAATATGTATAAATTGAGATTGCGATCGACCATCCTCAGTCGGATAAATCGAGTGATTCAAATTATAACACAAAAAAAAGTTAAAACTAGTTACATTATCTTTTTCAATTTTTATGTATTATTTGGCGGAAGAAACTTTGGTAATTAGTAAGTAAAGTTCACCTCCTTAATGTTAATGATTTTAATATGTTATTAAGCTCAAAGTTCTAAGGAATTTTCTATATATATATACATATACATAACTGTGTGCGTATATATATAATATACGTATAACAGCCAAAGTTCAGCTCTCAAGTGTACGCAAAACTTTTATGTTCATTTTACGCTATACCAGTATGTTTCATGAATTTGTTTGCTAACAGTATCGAAACAAATAACAAGCAGAGGACGAGCTATTCATGAATTGTTTTGCCAGCGTGTACGCTCCCAATATTTTCTATTTGAGAAAACATACTTGTTGCTATTGCAACTACAAATATTTTTACAGTCGACGCTTTTGCCGTGAATCATTGGCTAACATGTAAAATCGAGAAAAAACATGGTTTATTGTGATGGAAATGTGGAAAACCGCAAAACCGATATAGAAGGGAAAATAAAGGAAAGGAAGGTAGGGATAAGTAGAAGCTTGGGGCCAAGTTTAATTCACTGAAACCGAGCTGCTTGTATTATCACAAAACAAAATTGCCAGTACGTCATTTCCGTACTCTCGTCCTCGCGAAAATGGTTTTGCTCGTGAAGAAAAAAACGAAGAGACAGGGAAGAGAGGAAAAAGCAAACGGAGAGCGCTTTTAAAAAGCTGGCGAACCGTGTGTTACCACAACGAGACACGCGGTGCTATTTGTCGCTTTAAATTGTGTCGCAACTCGTTTTTGAGATCTTTGCCAGGGATGCGTTAAAACACGCTGCAAATATATTTCTGGCTTTTCTGGGGTTTAACTGAAATATGACAAATAACGTTGTAAAACATATGTACTTATGACTTACAGAGTAATTGAGTGTACAAAATATAATAGCCAGCGATTTAGGGCTTTAAAAGATCAAAAGAAAAGAAAAGAAAAGAAAAGAAAAGAAAAGAAAAGAAAAGAAAAGAAAAGAAAAGAAAAGAAAAGAAAAGAAAAGAAAAGAAAAGAAAAGAAAAGAAAAGAAAAGAAAAGAAAAGAAAAGAAAAGAAAAGAAAAGAAAAGAAAAGAAAAGAAAAGAAAAGAAAAGAAAAGAAAAGAAAAGAAAAGAAAAGAAAAGAAAAGAAAAGAAAAGAAAAGAAAAGAAAAGAAAAGAAAAGAAAAGAAAAGAAAAGAAAAGAAAAGAAAAGAAAAGAAAAGAAAAGAAAAGAAAAGAAAAGAAAAGAAAAGAAAAGAAAAGAAAAGAAAAGAAAAGAAAAGAAAAGAAAAGAAAAGAAAAGAAAAGAAAAGAAAAGAAAAGAAAAGAAAAGAAAAGAAAAGAAAAGAAAAGAAAAGAAAAGAAAAGAAAAGAAAAGAAAAGAAAAGAAAAGAAAAGAAAAGAAAAGAAAAGAAAAGAAGAAAGATAATATGTTGCGGCAGTTTAAGTCGATCTAAGAAAATAGATAACGGGAGGGGGGGGGGGGGAGGGCAAAGCTAGTTAATCTGGAAAGAATCCAAGCGTCAATTTCAAGCATTTACAGAGAATCAAGCGGGCTGGTTAAGGTCGTGAGTTGAGCAATTATCCCGCGTTAGGTTCAATCAGGTTAGTCCCACGCGAAATTGATCCAACCATGCGAAAACGAGTGTATTCTGATTTCTGTTGCAGATATTTCTGGATTGTTGATTTGTTTCCGCTTGTCATCGAAATTTTTTACCAACAATGAACGTGTACGTGAAAGCAATCATAATTGCGGTAATCATAATAGTGTGGGTTCTTCTTTATATTTTCCAGTTTGTAAAGATTGGTAAGTTGATACTGATTAATTATGCGATCGAAATCCTATATAATGGCTACAAAAAATATTTGCATCATTATTCTCGTTTCCTAATGAATCGCTGTTTTAATCAAGTTTTATATTGCATCAAATTTCTGTAGTTACACGAAAGTACTAAATTATAGAAAACTTGATATACACGGATTTAATTAATTGATAAATTAGCCAATATATAGGCATTATTATTTATTATATTATATATTATAGGCATTATATATTAGTAATGTATATATACACTTTTGAATTTTAGCCTTCTTAGCCTTCTATTCTTATATCCTTTAAACGTCATTTCAAGCTACAAGCTACTTTAACTCAAATAGCTCGATTTCAAGTTCTAACGTATACTGTAAAGCACACTTGCGAAGTGAAACAGTAAACACGATATGAAAACTCTCTCCCCAGTAAGAAATCGAATATCCAATTTCAATCGTGCTTCATCGATGAAGCATCAATGCTACGTAAAAGCATCGTGGCAGCCGCAATGCGGATCCGTTGAACAAAAATTTCCTGGCGCGATCGTTTTCGTAACGCTATTAGCCGTTTCAGTATCAGGGATGTTTTAAAAATCCGTATCGGATTGTACCATGAAGCGCAATAGCGCTTCGTTTATTTATTTACGAGAAGTGCCGATCAACTCGATTGCACTGCTCTTTTTTTTTTGTCGAAACATACCGTTCAACGCGTTCACGCTTCACTTCATCAGCTATATCAGAAACGTTACACTAAAGAGTCAAAAGGTTGCCAAATATTCGTGCTTTACCTTTTGTTTGTGTGACGTTCTGTAATTGGTTTTCCAATTCAAGAGGTAATTTATACATTAGTTTTTTCTTTATTTGGTTTACGATTATTTGAAAGAAAAGTAATTACGAGAGGAAACTCTGATAGACTAGCGGCAAGCTACGTTCGGAACCGAGCGCGTTGTGAATTGACAATCGTAACCAAACATCGCGACACAGTTCACCACACTACGTGTACAGCATGATCACGCTGAGTGGCGTTGAAACGGTTAACGTAACTGCGCGTACGACCGTCGAATGGCAAAGATATTCAAGCTGAGAATCGTTTTCAGATGTTACAAACAGCTGTGTTGACTTTCAAGGAGAAACCATTCGACATGATCTTACGTTTGAGCCGGGACCTTCGGTTTGCAGTTTCTGCACCTGCTATAATTCGAGGCTGAAGTGGTGCCAGTCGATCGTATGCAACCCGCCCGTAGTGAGTATATGCTCATTACTTAAACACTTAACACAACCAGAGAGAAACTAAAGCACACCGTTAACGCTTGCACGCTGGTCGTTAAAGCACATGCTACGCGAATAGGGTACACAACGATTCATCTAACTTGCCTTGAATTACTTTTACAAAGAGAAACATGGACAGGAATAATTTTTTGTTACGAGTCGTTTAATTTATTCGTTCGTTAGAACGATTGGTCTGACAAATTCAAAGTCTTGTTCCGTATAAATATTTTTAAACAAGTACGTCATAAGCTTTGTATATTTTTTTTATCGCAACGAAACTGTTCAGAGAAATGTTGAAATTATTAATTACAAAAGAAGACATTTACGTTGTAAAAATGTTAGCGAAAACATTTGTGAAAAAGTTACTTTGTTATAAATTCTACAAAAAGAAATATTGAAAATCACGCGCCATTTATTCAGTTGCACGTATGAAAAGTATTTTGCATTCGCGCAAAAGAATCCCTTAAGGATACATATTTTATAATAATTGGAGTGTCAAAGTTATTACGCGGATTGGCGTATACGTGCCTTTTAATGAAACTAGGTTATTCATTTGTTATTCGTTCCTAACTTTCAACTTTATGATTTTTGCGGAATAAAATTTTATATTCCGGTTCAGTTTATAAATGATTCATTTTGAATTTAATAAAATTAGAGTTACAGCAGTGCAATTTAATAAAGAACAAATAATCATTTGTACTTTATTAAAATGTTCTTTTAGCGTCTCGTTTTAATATTTCTCTAATAATATTTTGTTAACCGTTATATTTAAATGAAGGTTTTCAAAGCAGAGACGTACTTTAACGTAGGAAATGGACGTACATTTATAATGAGAATTCAGAAGCAAAAATATTTCATACAAAAATAAATATTCCCCATGTAAATAGGTGTAAATAGCTACGTTATGACTTTTATATGTATCTAACGTTTTTCCATGCAAGCTAACGTATATTTGCTTCTTCGCTTCTTCGCTTCTGAGTAGTAAAACCTGGCATTCATGCGGTTGATAGGTAGTTACGCGCTGACAACGAAAAACATAAAATGAATAAAAAGCATGAGCCATCCTATAAAAAAAATAAAGCTGCTTTTATCTTTCATTATATATTCGTCAGAATATTGTTAATAAATATTTAAGTTCAGATTTCAGCTTAAATAAATGCATAGGATTGGACATTTATTTATATATGTATCTGTGAACGCTTTTTGACATAAAATTTTTATAACGACTAAAATGACATATTCCGATATTAAATTAATTTGATGAGAATAAAAACTGAATTTTTTAAACGAGATTTTGTATGAAGTTACATTTATTGGGAAAAATTCATTCTTTTATAATATGATAAAACGAGACTCATAGTCTGTATAAATCATTTCATGGAATATTATGTGTATGTACATGTGTTCTACGCTTTTATTATAAAAATGCTAAATGAACATAACGATCAAACGCATCGACAAATGCATTGAACATATCGATTGTTATTTTGAAAAATTGATTATCTTTTATTTGTTTCGAACTACAAATTGATTGAGACATTCGTGTTTGCTAAATTGCGAATTTAACGCAATGAAGTCGTCTGAATCCCTTGCGAGCATGTAAATATAGCGTCGAATTAACAGGTCAATTACTTGAGGTTGGAACTGAAAGAAAGAGAAAGATGGAGGAGGTCTTGCCTTTGAATGCTGGACACTTCTAAAGCCCACAGTTCGCTGAAATTGCCAGAGAATTCAATTAAATGGCAAATTAAACCATTGAACTGAATCTGTTTCCAATCGTGAGCTTGGAGGTTCTACCCTTTGAATTTTTAAACCAGTCACCCTTCTTTTGTACGTATGGTAACGAATATAATTCATAAACTAATGAAGTGTGTAATTCAATTGAAAGCTCTTTTCACTGAATCCAGTTTAGACTAAGAAAAATGATATAATAACGAAATTATCAATTTACAATTTATAGAGCGTATACTTTATTCGAAAGTGAAGTTTATTACTGCAAATATTAGTTGGCTATTTATAGCCTGTTTGAAAAGGTGATTTAATTTCGATTGATTTTCGATAAGTTTTTGTTGGTTTACTCAGGTTAATTAATCTCCAATAAAATAGAAATACCAATCCGGTAGTATAATTGCTTTCTTGCTTATTACCTTTTTACTAATTAGCGATGCACGATTCCAGACCAGTAAATATTTTTCCATCGGGAGAAGTCAGGTCGAGAGATGCAAGATTTATACGCTCGTTCTGTCAGTTATCCCAGTGTCTGTTACGCGATAGAAAATGAACGAACTGAATAATAAATGCATTATCGGCATGAAGATTGCTTGATGTAGGCCACCGCTTTTTTTTCTATCCTTCCGATACCATTTTTCTTTTTTTTTCTTCTTTTTTTTCTTTTTTTTTTCTTTTTTTTTTTCTTTTTTTTTTTTTTTTTTTTTTTTTTTGCGAAACACTTTGCTAGTCGTGAGAAGCAGCAATTCGGTAATACGAGCGGTAATACGAGCGGTAATACGAGACAAAGCGATTCAGAACTCGAATTCATTTGTTGGAACGACGCCATGGGCAAAAGTAGATAATGGAAAACTTTCTTCCAAAGACCATTTGATAGCGCCGACGTAATCAAGAGTGTGACGATATTGCCAGAGACGTTTCTGCAAATAGAAGACTAACTTATTTACGAATTGCCGTAACACGATTGCCGCTGGTAGTATGGTTAGTAATCGCTTTATTGAATTTTCGCTTGATGTGACATCGTCGAGAGTTTCTAGCGAAATTCTTCTCCCTGTAAAACTATGTTTCTACAGCAATGGCTGTAATTTTCGAGTTACCGTTTGCGAAGAAATCTTTTTCTTTGTTACGTGTAATAGATTATTTTTAAGTTTTAAGTTTTAAATTACATTGGTAACCTTCTATAATTTATTACTCGAAGGTGGTAATTTTTTCTTAAATAGTTTGTTTTTCCTATAATTTATTATAATATATTTTACTACAGAATCCTCAAAAACATGATGTATGTATATATATCCTGAAATATTATCAGTCTATTGTCAAGTTATAGAACATTATGGAAATTGCCAATTAAAGTCATAAAAAACAAAAAATAAGGAAGTTCGTTAAAATATGTGATTTTCCAATCAAGATATAGAATTTATTCGAGTAATATAGATTACGGTAGAGATGGTGACGGTAACAATGAGTGGACTGATTCTTCGTGCGAAAACAAATTGGAAGCGCAGAGCGATGTATTGTTTCAGCGAATATCGATTTTAAAGCACGGTTTTAAAGTACGTGTGCGTTTGACTAGGTGTGTTAATTAATATTGCTGTCTGATTTTCGATATGTAAATACAATATCTACATATCTTTAAACTTATGATAATTGAACTAACAATTATTTTAAATTTAAATTAAACATGATAATTGAACTAACAATTTTTTTAAATTTAAATTAATATTTATCCTTTTAAATGCAACAATTTTTTTTAATAATAATTTCACGCGTAAGTCAGCTGCGCACATATTTGATCGTTCTTTAAAGCTTGAATCTCTGCGAAGAGAAAAAATCTTTCAACCAACAAGAACTGGTTCTACGTTTTCTATCCATTTCCTTCCAGATAAATCTCTCTCTATCTAAAATCCTTATTTCCGTATTTCCTTGAAAAGGTTAAAGTCGTTTTGTATAAAATCCAACGTAGAGAAGAAGGAAGATCCGCAAAAGATTCTTTCAGCTTTCCCTATGTTTGAGCTCGAATCAAAGCAATCCTATTCCCAATAGGGTGACTATGCGTTTAACTTCTCATAGAATCTCTCTGATTCCGTGTGATACCTTCGGTGTTTTTGAAGTATGTAATTGATGTCGTAACGTCGACGCTTTGCAGTGCGAATTCAATTTTGAGTTGCAATTTCCCTGTTTGCGTGGCAAAAGCATAAAATCGATAAACACGTTTTCTTTGCCGATGGCGCACTGTAAATATAAATATTTGAATAAATATCGCGAATTTCATGTTGCTAAAAGATTTATACTATTTATTCGTAAATAACTGTTGGATATGTTTAAGTTGAAACCACTGCATTAGGTCTTTTTTCTTGTTTAAAATTATTTGTATTGGTAAATTGAATGAAAGTTCTAACATGTAATTTGTTCTTCTCTTATAAATAGTTTACGGAGGATAAAGCGTGGGTAACTCACGACTGTCGCGATCATGACACTATACATACCTATGTATAGCACGTATACTAAGCTAACTAAAATAGCAAGTCAGAGAAATGGAAACTTAGGAAAATCTAAAGGAAGATAAAACGTTCGAGCCTTGCCAGGAATATAAGATGCTAAGTAATCTTCCTAAGTAATCTCCTCCAGCTTTTTCTAGTTTGATCAATAATTATTAGTACATGTTAGGAAAATAAATAGAATTTTTGTTCTCAAGCGAGGTATAATTTAAATTTTGTATGTACACAAAAATGTTAAATATCTGTAATAAACATGGTATAATCAATTTTTTTACATAAAATTATATTGTATAGGCTATTGTTATTTAAACATTTTAAATTGGATGAAGGAAAAAAATGACGCAAATAAAACGTAGGACATTTTAATTAAAGAGACTAATATAGAGATTTATCTACTTAACTGTGATTAAATCATCTCCACTTAACGCTCTACCTCTTCTATTAATTATGCTTCGTTAAACTATGATTACAGAGGATGGGTTTTTTGATAAAATGACATTCTGACAAATATATATAGATCGATATATATATAGATATAGATAGACAAATATATAGATTCTTACAACAGTAGTTATGAATGAACAGTAGTTATTGTATCAATTCCGTTCTTCAGAAGCTTCATTTGTGAAAAGACAATTCGCCAGAATATGGATTCACTGTAGTTATAGCTGTAGGATTTCAATCTAGTTGACAGACTTGCTTTACGTAGAGAATATCTGTCTCTTGTTCTACCTTATCGCGATTCTCTCCTCATCTTATACGCTTTGTCGAGCAAAGTAATATTGGCATATATCTCGGCTCTGGTTACAATCATTAGTTTCCGCCTAAACGGTTAGAATCACATAGCTCGCGCTCTACTCTCGTTTATTCAACATTCAGGCCATATGGTCGCATGCGACGAGTTTTATGTTAATTCCGACCGATTACAATACCTTTCTTTCGTTTACAAGGAACGACGAGACTGGCAGTTGCGTGATTTCCAATGCAAAAGCCGCGATATCTGCACGATAACCTAACCTCAACCGATTTTGTTGTACTATTCTTATGTGGACTTCGTTTGTACCACAACTTCGTCGTAACAAAAATAGAATACGTAGAACACGGCATTCCGTTATGCGATATTGTCGATTCCTAACATCCGAAAAATCAGAGATAATTTTTTCCCTACAGTTGTACATTTGTGTGAAAAATTACGAACGTAAAGTTGTTTGGTGCATGCACAGTCCTCCCCTCCCCTGCATTTGCGTGGACATGCTAGAAAGATTCACTTTTCCACGGTGAAACTGTATGAAATGTATTATAATTTCATTTTTACAAAGGTCGAACATCCTACTATGCATAAATTTAATATTAATATAAGCAGGTTTCGTGTTAAGTATTACATCTGACGTATAAGCACACGTGTGTACGAGCCTTGGTTTTAAATGTCTTATAGTAGACACCGAAAAGATTATTCAGTTGGATATCTGACTCAACATCAATATTTTACTAGGAGATAACATGTTAAGAACACGTTGGTGGATGGCATGGGAGATGATGAATGAAGACATACTTCTGTGAGATACATAAAATAGTAGTCAGAACGTATTTTGGCGCTTGGGGACAGCAACAGCTGGTGATACTGTCATACACCTCCATTTATAAACTTTCGAAAATCGATGTGACCTTCAAACTTTAGTGTATTCTGTTTCACAGCACAAAATGTTTCCGAAACGTACGTTTATTGTTACAATGAACTTGACTAATGGCTCTGAAATACTATCCTTGAAAAAACAATGGGGGAATTGGAGCAAAAAAAAGAAGGAAATAAACAAAGACCTTGTTGGTTCGTAAAAATAAAATATGCTACAGGAAAAACTTTTTCCAACGGATTGAGATGCGACGAGCTTTAAAAGCTATGACGCGAATCGAGCGTTTGTCTACAAGAGCGCATTTTCGGTGGATATATAGATATACATGTATATGTGACGAAATATACTAAAGCAATATTGACCCTTTGTCGCTGAAAGTATCAAACTACAAAACTTCCTTTCAAATTTTCAGAATAAGGAAATCAGGATCATGATAAATAATTGGAACATAATTAAAAATAATATATCTTCTCTATAAGATAATGAATACATTGGTTCATTTAATTTTTATGGATATTCAAACGCTTCTGTGAAATAAAACGTCAAGATTATAGAGTATAAAATTCATAGCTATGAAATAACTAAAACTCTGATGTATTATTAAAAATATACGTTAGGTTGTATGTAGTGATACATACAAAGATTACATGTACAAACCCATAATTAACACAATGCTACCGCAACCATTCTGCAATCTACCTTGCCCAAAACACTCTTCCAGTCACCTCCAAACTCTTCAATTCTCTCCACCTAATCACCCACAAACCATTCACAAACATGCAATTCGACGATTGATCTGTACAATTGATCGATTTCTTTTTACTACAGCCATGCAGAAAATTTCGCCTTGGAAAAGAATGTTGTGATTTCGAATGTCTGGATCACCTGAAGAACGTTACCGGAAGTGGTAAAATTTATGTCCTTGATTATGATGAATCCTCCAGCTCCTCGACTCAGCGACAAACGCTACTCTGGGTGATGAGCGTAATGGTGCTATTGCGGCTTGTTTAATTTTTCAACAAGGATCCAGATGGCGCCGTTGACGGAATTCTTTCGCTATAAACGTCAACGATCAACATCAGCCATCAGGCAATTTCATATTTGTGACTTATTTCTTCTGTGTTATTTCTTCTAATTTTATTGTTAGTTCTTCAATTTGTATTCCAAAAGATTGAACTCTTTTTACGTGCGTGTGTGTTTTTCTTTTTTTTGTAACTCGTCGAGTTGCAATTCTAATTTTTGCACTTCCTCCTTCATGTCCTCTATGTGTTTCTCGAACTCTTGTGTCGTCCTGTCTTTGTCGGAACATTCTACTTGAAGATCAGCGAGTTGATGCTCGGGATCGTAATTCAATTTTTGGTCGTTAGCAGTAATAAGCTCACGTAACTTCACTTTTGAACTTGATCTTGTTTGGTCTTGATTGTGTTTTCGTGGTGCTTGTGGTGTTCTAAAAGTAATCGTCACGTTACTTGCATTTTTAGTGCACATTGATACACTGCACTCTGCAGTTCTCCTATTTTCAAACTTGCTTCATTTAAGGTAACTTTATGAATTTCCGATTGATGCTTTAACATTTGATGTAAGCCTTCTATTGCTGTTTCACGTTCTTTCAACTGTTCATTAAATTCGTTGTTTAGCATATCCACTCGAGAAATTCCGAGTTCTTGAGCATCGTTTCTTCTTTTAGAAATTTGGCCTATTTTCCCTCGCCTGCTGCTACATGTTGCTGTCATTTTATCAACTTCTTTCTTCTTTTTTTTTCTTTTTTTTTTTTTCTTGAACTTAAAATCTTGATTTAAGGTTTGTGTTTCACTATATGATTTATTATTATTAACTAGTTCAACATTATTTTCAGTAGATTTTTTTTTCGCGTGATTTTTATACTTATTTAAATAGTTTTACACGAACAAATGCATCGTACGTCAGATATACCATTTTTAATAAATTGTCGCCTTTACAACTCGAGTTACCTCTGAACGAGTCGCATGATTGATCAATAAGCCATGAGTAATTATGCAAATTCAGTTTTTTTTTCATCTATCTATCTGAATATTATAACAAAGACTTTACATTGAATATTTTATTAAAATTGTAAGTTTTTCATAAACGCTTCAAAATCCACAGTCTATTGATCAACTCCTCTATCCTTTCTCTTTCTCCTCACTAAAATAGATAAATTCCTAATGTAGTTTGTGGATAATATTTCTTTTTTTTTTTTTTCTAAAGCAAATCACATTTATCATCTGATATATTTTTTTAAATAATTTCTGTCTGTACATTTTCTTCTTTTCCCTTACTCCTCTTTCTCTTTCTAATGAATTCTTTTTATTCCGTAAAATAGTTTTTGTATATTCAATTTTGTTAAGTGCAATCCTTATTTCTGATAACTTACTTTTATTAGATAATTCTTGTGAATCTTCTACTACATCTTCCATATCATTTTGAGTGCGGCTTCTACCTTCAGTAAATTTAATATCTTGAACCGTATCATTAATTTCAATAGCTCTTTCGGTATCAAGTAAATCGCACTTATTATTTAATATACCTTTTGAATTGACTTCTGTCTCTGTAGTTTCTTCTTCTGTATCTTCTTCGAGTTTTCTTCGTTCTTCTAATCCACCTTTCTCATTTTCTAGGATCTTCCTTGTTGTTACGCCGCCTAAAACATCTGCACGCCAGCCCGCGCCAGCTCGCACCACCGGACAACAACCAGCCTGCGTAACGTCACTTCGACCCTCAATAAACCTAAGGACCCACCATAACTTTCACTTCCCTGTAGTGTTTCGCCATGTGTCTTCAATCCGTTTGTCTTGAAGAATTTCTAAAGCTTAAAAATATTCTCGAAACACAGTCGGTTTTTAGAGAGGTCCTTGGGTTTATTAGACGTACTTAAAACACGGAGAAAACGGGTATGCACCCATTAGGAAAATCCGAATAGCCCTCTAATAAAACAAGCTATGTTTTCCTCACGCACACAGTCATCTATCCACCACGATGGTAGGAGACTTCCTACTCATCCCTTCGAGCAGTAGTGCAGGTCATGACCAATCGACACCGCGGTTCGTTACCCTCACTTTTCCTAACGAAAGTGGGGACAACGAATCCGCGTTCTTTAGGCACAGGGGCATACCCACACCGAACTTTTCTTCTGTATTAGAAAAAGAGCGACAGTCAGTCTAAAAACTAACGCCTAACGCGGCAGTCTACACATAGCGCGAGAGTCGCATACTTTACGAAAATCTTTTGTCGGTTCTCGGTGTTGTCGAACATACATCTTCTCTCCTAAATATATTATAGTGCTAAGTACATTAATACATTAATCTCCATTATAAGAGCCCTGCTCTAGCGTACATATCTATCACATCTTCGTGCGACAAGTTGTTAACTATTTATTTCTCTACGTCAGTGTAATCTGTAAAGTGTTGGAAATATATAATTTATAATTCAGTGAATCACAGTGTTATACAAACTCAATCACCCCTATTATCTCAACGGAAATCAGGGGATCGATCAATTCGTGGTGTCGATTGATATAATCGTACGACCCCCGTTGACGTCTCTCCTCGCGGTTACGTCTCCCCGCAATTGGTCGGAATTTACACTTGTATTTTCATCTTCTTTAACTTCGACTTTATCCGATCTCCTAGGTCTGCCTCTATGTTTCGCTTCATCAGTTGCTATTACACCCGTTACTGCATTATCATTTTCTACAGATTTATACCTATCGCTATCACTAGCTGTGTTCGTTAAAAGAACTTCCCTTCGTTGACGAACTTATCAGTTGTTTCGTTTTCACTATCTGAAATTGATTTTTGTTTAACACCTCTTTTTTCTTCTTTGGCAAATTTATTTTCTACATTTTCCGATGCCTTTTGTTTATTAATTATTTCAGACTTGTCTTCGATTAATTTCGTCTTTAAAGCGCTTCGCAAAATTTTATTTGTGTTTGATTGTCTGGTTTGATTATAAACAATTTCTTCAAATTTTGCAGCAACATTATAACGACTGCTCCGTTTACTACTATCTAACATAGATGGAGATGGATTCTTGTCATCTTTATTCTCTAAAGACTTCTCTTGTGTATTAGCATCTAAATTTCTCGACATAAGATCTGCTGAAGTTTTTTATTCTGTAGTGTCACACGCATTTTTCGCTGTCATCATTTGGTCTTCTTCTATAAGCAAATGTTCATTATTGTAAGCATTATCTCTTGCTTTTTGTATGGATTCTAATGATATATTTTGTTCAACGTTGTCTATTGATTTTGTATCATTTTCAGCAGTTGATTTACTAACTGCTTCTAATTCCTTCGTTTCAATTTGGTTTTCTTTATTTGTATCGCCGTCCAAAATATTTCTCATTGAAATATTATCCTTCTTGTTATGATCTTTTTCTGCTTCTCCTAAACTTTTACTTTTTTTGTCGAACCGTTCTTGTAAATTTTGAGTATCTTGTGACGAAGATGGTGACAAATCATTATACAATACTGCAATATCTTCTTTCCTTCGTTTCACAGACTCTTTCTGGTATTCTGTTGAGCTATTGACATCAAACATTAAGTCTGTTTTAATGAAAATATAATCCTGTGAAGCGGTGTCAATTGATACTTTCTTTTCATAAGAATTTTCTACATTAGACTGCAATTCTTTTGAAAATTCTTTCAAAACCATTTCTTCATTTCCTACAGTAACGTCTGTTTTCTCCAAGCTTTTGTTCAAATTATTAGAAACTAAACTACCCTGATAACTCCGACTAGTCGCTACTTTAATAGTCTCCTTTAACAGTTTTCTTAACTTGATTTCGTTCTGCTTCTGCATAGCGTCTAGTATGGCCCGAATACTTGGATCCACACCAGTAGCCATAGCCAAGCCGGTGAAAATTATCCTTTGTTCCGTGGTATATATAGGGTAAAACGAATGGTAGACCGCAGCATAGTGGTTTCCAACGATCCACACTTGTTCTAATTCCTCACTCAACGTCTTTCGTGTCCATTGACGTAGAAAAAAGTAAGTTATTGTAATATCGGAATATATTAAAGGTGTAATTTTGTCCGATTAATTATAATTTATTAATAATGGATTGAAAATACAGATATTACAGACAGAAAATACAGACAGAGAAACGATGTTTGATTAACAGGAAAACTAAATGCAACGCTCGTATTTACATCAAATAACTTGACAACTATTTGGTAACTCTCTCTCTCTCTCTCTCTCTCTCTCTCTCTCTCTCTCTCACTAGCAACTCTAACACTCGACAACACTCGCAACTCAATTCTAACGACTCTATGCTTCGACGTCTCGATCAACTCTGAACCTCGCCAATGCATTCCTGCTCGGTCCTGCACGCACACACACGCACACACACACACACACACACACACACACACACACACACACACACACACACACACACACACACACACACACACACACACACACTTTTCGGCTCACATACTCTGGCCTCTCGATTGCCACTCCTTGAAATATGAAACCGTACTTCTGTTTTGACGCTGCTTATCTTTTCTCGCGTCACTGTTACTAGGCGCTCTTGGATGTAAACAAACCACAAAAAGACGGCGTACACGGTGTTTTCTAATTTCAGCCGATCTCCAATCAAAGCTATTCTACGATATTACATTATCGTATAATAATAAGCTTTTAATCGTTTAATAATAACTCGTCAAGTAGAAATTCCACACGAAGCATTGTGAAGAATAATACTTGAAGAAGATCTATGTTCTTACGAGATTGGCTGTCTACAAGAACTTTGTTGGATAGATTGTATCGTTTGACGAAAATTTTATTGTTGAAAGTTAAGAAAGTTGGAAAGAAAACCCACGCTGTCTCGAAGATGTCTTGTTTTTCAGATGCTGTAAATTGACAAATAACTAGATATTAGTATTGACATTATTTGATGTCATATCTGACCTTAAAGTATAAATAAAATCAATCTAGGAATTAATGAAATTTCAAACATTTTTTCTAAGAAAACAGAAGTTTCGTTCCTCCTAATGAGTCCTCCCATGATGCAATAGAAAAATAATTTAACATTGAAAATCGTGTCAAGATCAATTTCGAAGCTATAAAATCGTCTTAAAAAAACGCTGTGATAAAAAATTTTTTGACACCTTGTACAAAGGTGTATATCAACGTAAGTGTACCTGTATGTCTATATTCGAGATTATTTATCTATTCAAGATAGCAAAGTAAAAATACTATATAGAGGATTTAATTAATGTGTGGATCAACGTATGTATCACTATATGTAACAATAATATTGACTGTATATGTACGTGTGTAATAAAAGATTTCCGGTTTACAATGTTTACGATACTGATATAAAAATACCATATAGAGGATTTAATTAACGTGTATATCTACGTATATATCATTATATGTAACAGTAACATTATGTGCATATGCGTATAATATTGGTTAAATGTTAAATGTTAAATGTTAATATTGGTTAAATGCGTTAAAGTGAAATGTTATTTACCTATTCAAGATAGCAAAGTAAACATACCATATAGAGGATTTACTACTGTTAACACTCGGTATTCTCGTATTCAAAGTATTTAACCAAATAATTTGGGAATCCAGCGGACGAGCTTGTATTTAATATGATTATATTTAATATAACAACTTTACTCAATATACGCGTAGCATTTTAAATGTCATGAGGGTTGCAGCGGACTCAATTTTAATGTACCTCGATATCTTAGCTTCTTATAATATCCTAATAAAATGTTATTTATCGATTACAATTGTCCTGTCGTATTTTATAGTGTTTGCTTTATAAATGTGAACTTTATTCAAAAAGAGTTCATCGATGATTATCCATTACAGGTTGTTAATAAACCTGAATTATGCACAAAGGAATTGCCGTTAATAACTTAAGATTCTCTGCCCGTCGTACAGGGTACATATAGTAATTATTCTCGACGATCGTAACGTTTAAGTCCAATTCGAGCTTATAGTCCCATGCGAGTTAAACAACGACAATAGTTTGAATTTCTATTTGTTCGTTTGTCGTCTGTTTATACCCGGAGCACCTGCTGTAAACCAATACAAAATTTATTAGATCTATAAATAACACATATAAAACTTATTAATTTATAATTAATATAAAATAGGAGAGCACGAAACTTCCTATTTTATGGATATGTTAAATCTTTGTAAAAAATACCATATCATTAGTATCATTTTAATCGTTCTAAAGGATTTAGCCGCATAAAGCTGTGACCCTTGGAAGAATCGATGTTCACGCGTGACAAATTGAAATTGTGCGAAGGTTCCGGTACGAACATCACAAGCCGAACATCGATACCAGGGGCACAGGCACATGTTCTGGGTTCATTATATATTTATAAAGGGCTGACGATTCAGTGGATGGTCCGGGTAAATTTAAATTGTAAATGAACGCATTGCTGGTTTCAAGTAAAAGCCTGGATAAGAGCGGATATGGTATGAGAGTCTGTCGTGGAAAGGGGAACAGGCCGCTTTTATTTGTAAAGTTTGAATCTCCTCGATATTGAAGATGTTGAAGCTGCAAGTATGTATTTCATTTTAATCCATTCGAGACCGAGATTTAATTGTAAAACGATACCTAGGTGTCGGTACGATCTGAATGTTTAGTTAGAATGATTCTGTGTTTTACTCTCTCCAGGGTATCCTTTTCATACTTTGATTTTAAATCGATGACAATCTTAAATAGTAATTTTTAAAATATAAAATTATATACTATGTTATTCTATAATGTATTAGGTACAGTTATATATATATATATATATATATATATATATATATATATATATATATATATATATTATATTATATTATATTATTTATTACATATATATATTATATTATTATATATATATATATATATATGTATATATATATATAATAATAATATATTGAAAAAAATATGAAATTAACATGATATATACATTACTACATAAGTTATATATAAAATATGTATATTATACCCTTGCCTACTGACTGATATGAATTTCTTTCGGTCTCGAATGCGTTAAAAGAGAGCGCAAAGAAGACGAAATTACTTATTGTAATTAGTAAAACGACCTGAGAGGCAGACAGGTACAAGAAAGAAGGAATATTATATTAGCGGCATTATCATGTTTTTGCTCTCTTTAAGTCTTTCATCGAGACAGACAATCTACAGGTATTAATCGACCAATTTCTCCAAGCTGATAACTTCGAATTGATGTTTATATATAAGAAGTGTTATGTGTTAATCTGTCTAAATGTTTAAAAGGTGTTATAAATTAAATGTTGTTAAACGATACGTAATTGCCTTTTGATCGTAAATTTTACTATCAAGGGGTCTTTTATGTATGCGTAATCATTGTGAATTATAACAATTTATGTGATCGATATTAAAGGTGTTTAAAAGCATATTATTATTATATATTATTATTCTATTCTCCTATATTATTATCCTATATTATTATAGCATTCCTATATTATTATAATATCCAATTACATGTTGATACACAAGATATACAGATTATTATTTATAACGTTTTGGTTTTCTTAATTGAGTCATTCATTTAGTACAAATGATAAGAAATTAGTAATAATTCGCAAAAAAAGGATATTGTAGTAGAAATATTATAAAAAAACATTTTCTGTTTTAGTGTAGAGTTACTCCTTCTTACAGACAGTGTCGTACAAATCTGTACGTCTCTGAGAAAATGTAGGTATCTGAGCCCTTACTTCCTCAACAACTTTTAGATCTGATAGAAAAAAGAAACATACGAAGTAATAAGTAATGCTTACTAATAAATTCAACAAATACAGAGGAAGATGGCTAAATCGATAAATTAACGAGACTAAAAATTAATTACATCATGGATCTCTCGCTTTTAATTTTAAGCTGTAAATTACCGATATCGGTGACTGCCATATTCTCTTGAGTTTCCAAATCGTAAAGAATCTTTCCCCAGGGATTGGTCAACTGTGTATGTCCCCATGCGACGTAACTTGCTGAAGGAACACGAGCCGGTGATATGCAAGCAACGTATAATTGATTATCATTCGCTCTGGAACGCTGAAGTAATGACCAGTGCAGTGGTCCAGTGGTCATATTGAATGCCGCTGGATATATCAGCATTTGGCAACCTAACCCAGAGAAGCAGGAAATATGAAGCCACCGAATACCAATTAACTTCGTAGTTGCACGGTTCACATTCCATCATTTCTGAATATGCGAGGACAGTCCTCTTATTGTGCTTTTAATTCTTTTATTTGTTTCATTTTCAGCAAATATACTGGTTTTTTAAATTAAGCTTCTTTTTATACAGATATTTAATTTTTTGCTAGTTAAGTATTGATCGATTAAGTTACTGTACCTTTGTTCCGATAAATGCGTGCCATTTCCTCGAATCTAATATCATAGCATATGCCAATACCTATTTTGCAGCCCTTCACATCGAACGTCGTTAGGGAGTTACCAGGACTGAGTGAATCACTCTCTCGAAAAGTAATCTTATTAGGAATGTCGATGTCGAATAGATGTACCTAATAACATAAAAATGTAGTCGCTAATTCTATTGCTGCAACTTTTGTAATTTAATATCAAAGTTACCAACTCCTAAACTTTAATTATTTTTTATTTAATAACTGACAGCGTTTTTATCACTTTCTTTTATTAAAAAATCTTATCATTTAATAATGTTTAAAAAGGAGAAAAAATAAGTATTTTCGTATGTGAAAAATTTATATTACACATTACAACAAAAATGGGCGTTTTCCGTATCATAACGTATTTTATAAACCGTAAATTATAGAATTGGTTATAGTATACGTATGTACATATGTATATTCCTAAATTATTCCTAGATAGAGTCACTTTCTTCACCCCAATATTTTCAAATTCAAAGCCATAAAGGAATATATTACTTACCTTTCGGTGTTTTGCTATCAAAGTTCCATCGGGACCCCAAATAGTACAGGTATTGTACAATTTATCGCCCTCTATTTCAGGCATCGTACCACCAACTACATAGATGTTGTTTTCTTTAGCTGCATTCGATAAAGCAACGCTCGTTTCACCATCAGGAATACTCTCGGCGTATTTTCGAAAGTACTCTGCATTGCAATATTTCAATTAATGAAAAATAACTGTCTTTTGTTCCAACCATAAATTAAATTGAAATTTTTGTCAGTTTTTTATTTTTTAAATTATTAAAATAACTAAGTTTTATATCTCGACTTAATTAAATATGCAATTACTTAGCTAACAGTATATATAATAAATTGTTTCTACAGGTTCAAAATGAAAAATGAATATTTAGAAATATTTAATTACGACAATGCTATTTGTGTTAGCATCAGTGGCTTGTTACTCTACGACTTTGCTAGTACTTTTTGAAACATAAAGTTAGTTTTCAATTAACACTTATACTAGAGGCGGAATTATAAATGCAAAATAATTGATAATACCAATTTATAAGTACCTAATTATTAGTATCTTAAAAAATATATTTATACAAAAATCACGATAATCATGAAAATGGGGAAATCCTATATTCTCGACTCAATTCACAATCTTTATGGAAGTATAAACGGTAAGGTAATTTGTCTACTTTTACTTTTTTCTATATAGTTGTTACACACATGGTAAATTATTGAAAAAAAAAAACAAATTATTACGTATTCCATATGGTGAATTAAAGCATTCAGGAAGAGCTATAATATCAGCATTGCGCTCTTTTGCGCTAGAAATGTAGGAAACTGCCCGCTCTACATTTTTGCGTTTTACTTCATTTACTTCAAGTTGTACCAACGCCAAGCGAAATGCTAAAATGTTGGAAAAGTTAAATACATTCGGTTATATATTTCCCATACTTTTTATCTATAAATACTTTTTACATAGTGAATACTTACTCGACATCGTTCGCACTACTTGTTTAGCGATGTTTGTAAGTATCATAATGTTGAGGTTATGTATGGTACTACTCAATATCAACATTACGTAAGCAATACGCAGGGATTTTTAATAATTCTTGGTAAAGTTTAGGACATTAATTTTGATGTAATTGTAAACATTATTTGTTCACAATTTGTCCATTTACTTTGCAACAAAAAGAACGCATCTGCAAGCGTGTTAATCGGATAACGACGAACTTCATTTCGCAAACACCGACACGTGAAACATTTTGAAGTTACGTCGACGCGAGAGTAATTGGTTCCCTTAAATTCCTCAATTTCCATTTCTTTCGCCATGTATATTCGAGTATTGCATTTGAATTGCAGAGCAGTCGAAAGTAGAGGAGCACCTCGCCGATATATCGACAGGAACATGAATTTTTTTTCATAGGGCGAATATTTTTTCCATTGAATTATTAAACCGAGTCAAATTTTCAAACTCAACCACTTAATTTAATCGTTTTACATAAAACATTTCAATCTTTTTTCTTCTAAATACTTTACCTATATTTCATCTGGCTGAATATTCCATATTTTTAAAGCTTGTTGATAATTACAAATACGTAATTATCATTCTGAAGCTAGAAATTTGAAGTAAAATTGCTCTGCGCGAAAGGAAATAATTCAACGTTTTATATATAGCTGTTAAAATGATATAAGTTTCAGTAAAATAGCTTCACTAAAATTTGTGGTTTTTTTTCCTTTTCTATTTTTTTTTTTTTTTTTTTTTTTTTTTGTTTTATGTGTTCAAGGGCGAACGTTCCCTCTCATTTCCTGTATTTTTATGAGGAATTTAGCCTTTTTACACCACGAGAGCCTCAACGTTTTCATTTTCACGCTTACGCTACGCTCGTTAAACACGTTCTAATGAGACCATGTGCTGACATTGCGAGTTTTATTATTATCGCACAATAATTTATCATTTTAGATTTCAAATATTACATTCATACATTTTTCGTTGTAAATTTCTTTCTCTATTTAAACAATTTACCATTGTTGCTACAATAAATCAATTAATTAAATTAATTGATCAGTTTAAACTTAAAATATCATTTCATAAGTTTTCGTCACTTGAATCTAAAAACAACAGAAAACGGATCATATTCAACGATCACAAAACGATAATAGGACATTGTGTTTCTTCTGAAGGGCATGAAATTGTCAGGAGATTATGCCATAAATGAAATTGGAAGCTGGCTGGTCAAAGGGATTAAACTCGGTTAAACTCAATTGTGCTATATTGCACAAAGACTTGAGAACTGCTACCAAATATCTACTAGCTTAAAGGTGTGCTGATTACACCTTACAAATTGTAATTATATTTCAAATACAATCTCCTAAGTAATAAGTAAATTAAATTAATACTTTACCTAGAATCTGTGATACATTAATATAACAAAAATACATTTCTTAAATTATTCATTAATTTGCAATGTAATTAGAATATTATCTTTATTTTCTGGTGTCTTTATTATTCTTAAAAGATACGCTGCTTGTTTGCAAATTTAACACTACGTATGCTATTAATAAATCATTTTATATTTAATTTTGCAACCTTCAATCATTGTTAAAATTGATTGATAATACCGTTGGTTAATAGAAATTTGAAAATGCTCTCGTTTCCACTCGATTAAAAGGTAATTGCACAAACTGTCACAGTGTTGACTACAAATCACGTGTGTCGTTCTATTAAATTTATACACAATAGTATTTATTCTCGTTTTAATTTAAAATGAAATGTGTTATTGTATTTTTTTTTTTTATTTATTTGTTGAGATTACAATCAATTCTCGCGTTGAGAATTTTCAGTAATTTTTCTGGCGTGGCGCAGTGACATGGCTGTTTATTTACAATAAGTTAATACTTATTATAGATAGGTATAATTTATAAGTAATATAAGTAAGTGCATATGCTTAATTTGGATAATTAAATGAATCTAACGTTTAGGTCTAGCGGGTAGTGCCTCTTCAGCCTGCGAATCTGGTCCGTCGTATCGAGTAGTCCAGTGATTAGGGGGTTTCGGTGTTTGTTGATTCTTTTGCTATATCTGTCGCTATATTTTGCTATTTCCTCTTTGACGGTGGGTATCTTGAGGTCGCGGTGTATTGTTTCATTGGTTACATACCAAGGTGCGTCAATTAGGGATCTTAGCGTTTTCGATTGAAAGCGTTGGAGTATTTCAATGTTGGAGTTACTTGCTGTTCCCCATAGTTGGATTCCGTAGGTCCAGACAGGTTTTATTACGGTCTTGTAGAGGGTAATTTTATTCTGTATATTTAGTTTGGAGCGTCGGCCCGTGAGCCAATAGAGTTTTTTTAGTTTGTCCTTTAGTTGCTTCCTTTTATCTGAGATGTGTGTCTTCCACGTTAGTCTCCTGTCCAGGGTCATGCCCAGGTATCGGACTGTGTCCCTGCTAGGAACTGTTGCATTGTTGATGGTGACCTGGGGCAGGTTTGTTTTCGGAGCGTGAAGGTTACATGTGAGGATTTCTTTTCGTTGACTTTGAAGCCCCATTTGTGAAACCACTTTTCCATGGAGTCGAGACTTCGCTGGAGAGTGGATGAGGCTATTACCGGGTCTGCGTGGGTAGCCAATAGCGCTGTGTCGTCTGCAAATGTCGCTATTGTTATATCGTTTGATATAGGTAGGTCGGCAGTGTAGATGGAGTACAGTAGGGGTCCGAGGACACTACCTTGGGGTATGCCGGCTTCTATTGGGAATGTTGCGGAAGTGGCGTCTAGGCATTTAACCATGAATTGTCTATTGGTTAGGTAAGATTTTAGGATGGAGTAGTAGGGGTGGGGTAGGATCTTTTTAAGTTTGTATAGTAGCCCTTCATGCCATACTTTATCGAATGCCTGTTGGATGTCTGGGAAAACCGCTGAGCAATATTTTTTCTTTTCGAGTGTTTGGCTGATCGTATGAGTTAAGCGGTGGATTTGCTCTACTGTAGAATGATGTTTTCGGAAGCCGAATTGGTGATCTGGGAGTGTTTTCAAGTTCTCTAGGATTGAAAGGAGTCGGTTCGTGAGCATCTTCTCGAATAGTTTGGACAGGGTAGGTAAAAGACTGATTGGGCGATAGGAGCAGGTTTCGTATATCGGTTTACCGGGTTTAGGGATGAGGGTAATCAATGAGATTTTCCAAGCCTTAGGATAGTGTTCCAGGCGAAGGATAGCATTAAAAATCGATGTGATGAATGCTATCCCTTTTGTGGGAAGTTCCTTGATTGCTCTATTGCCTATTAGGTCGTGTCCTGCTGCTTTCTTGGGGTTTAGGCGACTGATTGTTTCTATAGTCTCTGCAGAGGAGAAGGGTTCGATAGGAGGGGACATTTGGAAGGGGGTGTGCAGGTATTCAGTAACGTCCGCGGCGGCTTTGGGGGAATGGGGTTTGAATACTTTTGACAAGTGTTTTGCAAACAGGTCGGCTTTTTCTATAGGGCTTCGCGCCCATCCACCTTGCGGACGGCGGATAGGTGGGATTATTTGTGGGGGGCGTGTGAGTTTCCTGGAGGCCTTCCATAGTGAGTAGTTGGCGTCGGCTGTGGGGGATAAGCTGGCGAGGTATTTATGGAAACAGTCGTTTTTATAGTTTCTTAAGGTTCTGGATAGCTTTCTAGTTGCGTTGTTAAGTTTGCGTTTGTCCTCCGGTGTTCTATGGGTCTGCCATACTCTTCTTAGTCTACGTTTTTCTGCTATTTTTTTTTTAGTATGTATTGGGGATATTCTTGTTTGCTGTTAGATGGCTTTGTCGGTGTGGAGAGGCGGATTGCGTTTATTATGCTCGTGTTTAAGTATTCCGTGGCTGCTTCGATATCTTCCTTTGTTTTTAGTGGGGTGAAGGCTCTGAGGTCGAGTGTGTAAAGACTTCTCTGAAGAGCTGCCAGTTGGTGTGTTGGTTGTGAATGGAGCCATTAGGTGTATTCTCGATGATTGTTGAACTGACTGTTGCTATCACGGGAGAATGATCAGAGGAGAGATCAGCCGAGGAGTTGATCTGGACGTGTCTTGATGGGATATTTTTAGTTATGAAGAAGTCGAGAAGGTCGGGTATTTTGTTGGTGTCAGTGGGCCAGTATGTGGGTTCGTATGTGGTGAGGTAGTTGAGGTTGTTGTTTATTATGCTGTTTAAGAGGTTTTTGCCTCTTGCTGTAACCAGTCTGCTGCCCCATTGGATGTGCTTGGCGTTATAGTCTCCTCCAACTATGAATCTATTGCCCAGGGTGTCCAGGAAGTTATCAAAGTCTTCTTTGGCGATGGAGTGTCTGGGAGGGCAGTATACTGCTGAGGTGGTGATTGAGCCATGACAGTCTTCTATTGCTACGTTTGTTGCTTGGAGGTAGTCTTTCTGGAATGATGGAAGTTCGTAGTGCTTAATACTTGCTTTGATTATTATTCCGGTGCCACCGTGGGCCTTTCCGCTGGGGTGTTGGGTATGGTAGAATTTGTAACCATTTATTTTCAGGTAGCTCTTGTCGGTGAAGTGGGTTTCCGATACGAGCATTACGTCGATTTGCTGGTGTTTTAAGAAGAGTTCTAGTTCAAGTTTGTGTTGCGCTAGACCGTTGGCGTTCCAGAGTGCTATGCGCCTTGGTTTTATTTTGAGTCGGGGCGTGCTAATTTTTCCACGATGAGTGTTAGTAGCGATAGCAAGTGATTTATTTGCTCCGATTGTTTCTCTATTAGCTTTTCAAGCCTTGAGGAGTTGTCTGTGTTAGGTGGGTTGGGGACACTGTTTTGGGGAAGGTTCCTTTGGCTGTTCGGGTTATTTTGGATGCCTTGTACTGCTTGGGCATAGGAGGTTGAGGTGGAGATGAATTTGGAGATGGTAGGACTGGGTGTTTGGTTGGTTGAGGGGGTTGGGGTAGTCGTGAATTTCGGCGGGCTGGGTGTTTGGTTGGATACCTCTTTTGCTCTGAGCTTAGGGTACCTGTTCGTGTATAGTGTTTTATATGCTGGGCAGCCTTTGTAGTTGGCAGGGTGGTCCCCTTGGCAGTGGATGCATTTCGCTGGGGTTTCCGGTGATTTGGCGCACTGGTCAGTGGAGTGAGTGCCTGCGCATTTAACGCAGCGGAAAGTATGGTTGCAGTATTTCTGCGTATGACCGTACCTTTGGCACCTTTTGCACCTGCACTATTTCTTTTTTCACGAGCGGTGGTTCGATCTTTACTATCGCGTTCATTAGGCGACTGATGTTGTAGATTTCCTTATTGTTCGGCTTTTGTTTAATGTCTAGGAAGAATAAGGATAACGGGTCTTTCGAGACTCTATGCCTTATATTACTTACGTTGATGACTTCGTGGCCGAGTTTTGAGAGTTCGTATTTTAGTTCGTCTATGTCTGCTGAGTGGTGTATGTTTCGTAGGACCACCCGGAAAGGCCTTTCCTGTTTGAGCTGGTAGGTGTGGAAGTTGGCGTTCAGGGTCCTGAGTGTCTTGGTGAGTTTTCTGTAAGCTTCTGGGTTCGTCGGTAGTATTTTTACTTTGTTGTTGCTTATCTTAAGGTTATATTCCTCCTTGCTGATATCTCTCTCTAGGGACTTGATCATTGTCTGTATGTCAATGACGTCGTCCACAAATATTGGTGGGGGAGGGGGGATTCTCTGTGAGTGTTGGTTTGGTGGCGGTTCTACGATTTCCATGGCGTCGTTTGAGGATTCCAATACGGCGAACCTGTTGTGTGTGTTTATTTGCGTTGCTGTTTCTATTTTCCTTTTCTTTGTAGTGTTAGCGTCGTTAGTGCGGAGAGTTCTGCTACACTTCTGCCACGGGGGGGGGGGGGGGTAGCACGGGGTAGCTGCGAGTCTGCTCCGGAGAGCCTGGTCGCGGTTGCTGGGCCATCATCGAGCTAGTTAATTCGGAATGAACAACTAGTCGTGAGGCTGTGAGGCTAGTATTCGGGTTGGGGTTAGGTGCGTGGGATTTTCTTCTCCCTAAAGGGTAAGGGACACTTAGCTGTGTTCTCTTTCGACTCAGATTTCTCAGATTTCTTGAACGATAAATGTTTATTCACTCTAATGTCAATGAGTACACTTGATACAGGATTCGCGATTGTATTCGGTTCGCGAATGCGCGGTTATAAGATAGAGCTTGGATAGCTACGATTCGAGATACGCTGCGAGTGCGGACAATGATTGCACGAGATGTCGAGAGCTTAGATAATTATTCGGCTCGAACCGTGTAAGTATAACGATCGTGATATACTGCGGTAACTCGCGGTAATAGACTGACATTTTTGTCGCGATGCTGCTGCGGAGGAAGACTCGTTGGGATGTGTCTAAGGATGCGAAGGCATCCTTCGGGATTCGTTGAGAAAAGCTTTGAGAGGGTGTTGCTAGCGGGCAGCGTCGTACGTGAGAGATAGCAGATTTCTCGTGTGTCCCCGTGGTAGGTGGTCGACTTCGAGACTGATAAACAAAGACTGTTTGTCTCTTTGGAGGACCTTAGCTAAAATAAATCCTAAGATTTATAGCGGTCCCTTGGCTAGCTGGAAATATTCGGTACGAATGTATCGACATCTGGCAATCATCTTGTCCGCAGGTATAGGGTCTTTGTGTCGTGCGTCACGCGACGTAAACTGTTGGGAAGTTTACTGTCAAGTGCCGCCACATGTTCAAGGAAAATGTATCTGCAGCCGGTTATAGCGGTATTTACGTTACGGATGATCTATGGGAAGATTCACACGAACAAACCTTTATGGACTAACCAAATTTATTTTGTTATTAAAAACGATCTACAGAACCGATCGACGACTGGTGTTCAATTTAAAAATTGCTTCTCTATAAAAGCAAGAAATCTAATTTACATCGTGTTCTTCATCTGTCGCCTCCATATACATCCTGGTGGCAATAAAATTCTGAATTTACGAGAAATCCGTATTTCGACTTAAGCTTATCGATGTTACCGACTGGACAAAGCCTTCGAGAGTTTAAATTAACCGATCGACCCTTCGATGAAAGGGCGAGCAAGTGCCAGGAAACTATCGCGGGAACGCTCGTAAAAGCGCGCAATGGTTCGGCGTGGTAACCTAGGAAGAGGAACAGGTGCGACTGAATCGTAACGGTTGTCGTGGCCCCTTTCAAACGATCCGTGGCCACTCTTCAGTTTCGGCGTCATTAACCCTTCCCTTCTTTCTTCCTGGTTCACTTAGAAACGAAGAAAATTCCGGAGGTAGTTTGCTCTTAGCAGCTGTCATTTTTTTTTTTCTTTGTTTAGTCGACACGAAGCATTTTGGAGAATTTCTGTGATTGCTTCGCGAAGGTACAGAGGATAAGAAAAAGCGCTCTTTGTTCGTTGACGACTTTCTGTCAATTAGAAATAAGAGTAAACGGCATAACAGTTTTCTTCTTTGCCACTGTATACGTAATTTTTGTTAGACTTTAACAACTCGTATTTTTCGTGAGCAAATACTGTCGAGTGGTTATACACTGTATATGTGAAGCTTCGTTTTCTTCGCGCGAAATATCCATGTTGTTCTTTCTATACTTGTGTTCATATATCATGACGTTCAGCCTACACGTGCCCGAGAATGTAATGTAACAGATAATTGGGTTCGAGCTGTAAATCTTTCATTTGCAGCATGACGCGAATCTAACAACACTTCTTTCCTTGTTCAGATCATGAATATTTTTGTCGCGTGCAGGTAGAATCATATGTCTAGAGTATCCACGGGTTTCGTGTTTACTTATTTCTTTAACTAACTTCGGTTTTAACCAACTTCCTATTAACCAGCAAATTAATCAAATACTTTCAGAATCAATGACAAGAATATACCGAAAAGTGTCGAAAGAATTTTAAAGAATTTTACAATCATTTTCCTAAAAGTTATCTTGAGACGTATTGTATCGTTAGTCTCATAGAGTTAATCACTTTTCTCTAGAATAATGCTCGAACACAGCTGTAGCTTTCTATAAATTTCCTCGATATTCGATTGAATTTCCCGAGATCGTTTCCAATGACGAGATCGCAGCAGTTGTTACGAAAAATATCGGAAGAGCGAAGAACGCGTATGTGTGTCTGATCCATCATTCACGATAGTCTCTACGGTCCATGCGTATGATCCACCATCTGCGTAACCGTTTTACAATCCTCACCGTGGAAATGCCGATCCGCGATGCTATTCTCGCGCGCACTCGACCGCTTAAGAGCATCGTCCAGAGACGTTTCCATCATACACAAATAACTTTGTTTTTCTTCTTGCAGTCGGAAGCGTGGAGAATTCGATGTTTCTGGCTGATCTGTTGTTTTATCATTTGCGCGGCATTTTTTCGCGGTTAGAAGAAAGATGAGATTAATATCTTTGTGGTATTTTGATACTTATCGATCTGCCGATAATGTCGGTGCTGGTAGGGGAAAGCGTAGTTGAGAAGAAGCGCGCTTTTTCGATAAATTATGAATTATGGCTAACGGTAATTCACGCAATTTACATAATCTAGATGGAACAGACGCTTTTCAAGATCGCTTGTCGACTCATTTATGTTTATAATTTTCAGGAGAAGAAAATCTAAACCTTGAATATATTCAATTCGAATATGTACTGTAGCCTAAATTCGGGTCTTTTTTCGGCTTTCAACGATATCGATTTTGTCTCGATTGACCTCCTGCCGGTTTACGTGCTTTTATTCTTCCTCCTTCTTCTTCTTCCGGTGTCCAATGATTCCTTTGAAAATCGACGCGGTTCGTACCGAAGCGTACGCTTCCGATGCGGAAAGTACGCGATCGAAGCGCGTGGCTTCTGACCGGAAGCGTAGCCTTGCAAACGCGATTAGATTGCATTAGCTACGAGACTGAAATTAAATCTCGAGTCGGAATTGTATTTAATTTTCTTCGGGAAGTTCGATGCCGGAATCGAAAATTAGACGATTGAATAGGGATTCCTAGTTGATTTTAGACGTCCCTCTTCCTGTAACTCCCACCGAACTTGCATTGGGCGTTGTTCGCAGGCTTGTCGTGCGGCAAACCGTTTCGCAAGAGCTTATTTGCATTTCCTCTAACTGCGGTTCGCATAAGACGCGTCAAAGGAATATTGACTACTATCTATTAGGTCAGATTTTTTCACTATTTTCTGCTTCTCGTAGGATTGTAATGTTACAGTACCGGTAACACGAAGCTTGATCTACGGCAAATAATAAAATATCTTTGAGATTAAAAAATATAAAGATTTGAAAATTAGGACATTTGAAAGTTTGTGCTTACTCGACTGAATTGCTATTAAGTGACGTTTAAAAATTTTAATCACAAGGTTGAAAGTAATATAGTTGGTAATTCTAAGGAACACCTATCCTCAGATAGATTGGTATACACACGCGAGTCGACCGTATTCTCCGGAAATGAAAACAACTACATCCCTGGAACCTGGAACACGTGATTTTCCGCATATCCATTAAAGCAACATCGGTCAGTGACTCGTCTACGGTGCAGTCGCTAGACTCAATTAATGACCACGTTCTGGTCGTAAATATAGAAAAGGCAGCGAGATATTTTAGTTTGTTGGCTAACTGGGCTGAGGTTGGGTCAATGTTTCTGTGGATTTCATTTACCTCTTCCGGCCTCCTTATATTTTCTGAATTCTTACAATTTCCGAGATACCAGTTCATAGCAAATTGATTCTTATTATGGCGTAGGATATAGTAAATCTTATTGTCTAAAAATACAGGAAAAGATTTCATAATTATTATTTTTTTTAACATTTTATTCAAGCGTTTCTTAAGACATTTGTTCAAAGAGATGTCAGGTTATAAAAAATTGAATCAACCTCCCCAAAGCTCCTTAACCTCTTGTTATTTTTGATAAATCAATAGCATTACGCAATATATACCGTGTGATTTCCCTAGACGATCTAGTAGCACTCTTTTTTACAACCTTCTTTCAAAACGAGAAACAAGAAGAGGATTGACCAAATATCATTGTCATCGAAGCGCAGAGACGCTCCGGTGATTCTTATCTCCATTCATCTCTCCGAGTGAAACTATTTGACGTCGCCTTGAATAGGCTCAGACAGTTTTGTCGGGGGTCCGTGTCGTCGCCTGTAGTCAGCTCGCACGATCGTGAATGGAAAGACTCGTATAAAATCAAAGGGCCGACAGACTCTTCCTGCTTAGACGAGATCAACGAGATCTCGTTCAATAGAGAAGTTACCTTCTCGACCGCCGGCGCCGTATTACCCTTCAAAGTCACCGGAAAGTCATATAAGCCAACCGATGCAGCCTAACCTTTATCCTAGCCTAACCTAGATAAAATAGGTTTCTCTTATTCCATCTGAATTTCTAAAGAAACCAAGACTTGATTTCAGTCTGGTTAAAAGCTTCGCTCGATTAAAGCTGTTTTTCAAGCAATAACCTACTTTGTGAATTTCATGCACGCGAATCCAAGTATGTATGCGGCAGAAATGAAGCTTTCGTGCATGTCTAATTGTAAGTTGATGCGAAACAATGCGCATGCGCCGAAATCCCACCACTTTGCGGACCCACATTGTGCCTTTTATCAAGGCGCCTTGTTTGTTTACTCTTCTCGAGCTAATTCTTCACTATTATTATCTACATTATTTTCACTGGCTAACAACTGGTTGGTCTGCAATTGACGAACCAATACAAATTTTTCGTTACGTGCATATATTCGAAAGAATTCGAAATTAAATTATCATGTATTACGGGCAGTTACGATAGAGTGACACAAAGCAATCTGTGTTTGAATGCCTCCACTCGTGGACAATATCGATATAACCTAAATGCGATAAATCGCGAACGTTTGATTCGACTCATGGGAAATTTACGCGTTTTTGAATCGTTCCGAGTCGCACGCGAAATGCAGGTCAGAGAACCGTCTAATATTTATTGTTGAGATCGTGGGCTTGATCTTAATGGCGCGGCGGCACGCGATTCTTTACCAACTATGCTCCTTAACTCCAGCTCTCGACCTTCTTCCCTATTCAACTAGCTCGAGCAGTGAAATTGACTCTGCATGCCTGTGATTTTGGCAGGGAATGGGAGTCGAGTTCGTAGTGAATGCACATTGTGTATACGTGTTTTAGGTGGTTTGTGTGAGTTTGTTGCGGAGATTCGAGACATTTATTTAACCTCTTTATCATATTCGAGCCTGTGCGATATAACCATATCTTAAATGTAATAAGTTTTATTTTTTATTGCAAAGTTCTTGAAATATATAATGCACACAATAAGTGTATAATATTTTATATATATATATATATATATATATATATATATATATATATATATATATATATATATATATAAATTATATTTAAGAAGTTTGGGATAGTTTAAAGATGAAATAAATTGCTTTTTAAGTTTAATCTCTTACTCTCGACGAAATCAAGTTTCTCTGGAATTTGGTGGAGTTTAAGATTTGATATCGGTGTCGTAGGAGTTATGTGACACTTTAAGGTGGAATAAATCTAGCGAGGAGTTTAAGGTGCGGCAAAGGAGCGTGGAATGTTGCAATAGAAATTTATTGCAGTGTTAGTGCATTGGTAGATTGATCAAATTTACGTGTAGCGTGGGTAACCAATGGTAAATATTTTGCAATGTGTATAATTTCTCAGTAATCTGAGGTTTATAAAATCTATCGACAACTAATGGAAATTGTTGATTTAACAGATCAATTTTAAATTCCTCGTTAATCTAAATTTTTTTAATCCTATTTACAGCTAAACCTTACGACGAAAAATTAACGAAGTGGAATAAAAATGGCATTGTGATTCTTCTCGTCGTGTATCGGTGTCACATCAAATTTAAGAGACAGTTTTACTTGCGGATGCTGCGTGTTACGTTGGTGAAGTCGACGAAAGCGTAAAATAGGAGCTCGTCCGAAATACACTAACGCGGAAGGTTAAATTTAACGCAAAAGGCCGAGAAATTAGTCTAGAACTCGAAGTTTCATTGGTACGACGCACTTGAAACGCATTCAAAGAGGTCGGCGACCTCGAAAGGGGATGAACGCAACTGTTTCGTGGGAATTTCTTATTGTGGCTTATTTGGATGAAGCTGCTTTAAAATCAGCGCTGGATTCGTCTGTTTTTTGCCCGGAAATCATAAAATGTTTAGGCCAGGCGACTCCATGTACAGAAAATGTTATGTCCACTTTTTACGTCCGTAGAATTCAACTCTTTACTACTATGCACTTCTTCTCCAAAAAAATATCGCGTTTCAATATTAAAAAAAGTTTCAATAATATACTATCCATTAGAAGAATGATAACATGATAACCTTACAAATTATTAGTATTAACAAATTCTTATTGTCGTATAGAAATGCCAACTATTGCTTCGGTAAAACAAACAAAGGAATTTTACAGGTAAATTTTACAAATTACAAGTCATCTTATAACGCAAAATACGACGTGTAAAATTGTCTCAATTTATTAATAGTATTAATAAATTATTATGATAAAAGATGCAGGAATCTTAGCCTCATGAGAAATTAGAGATGAAAATTAAAGATTAAAGGGAAAAGATTAATCACTGGTCCTCCTAAAAAGATGCAGTCCCATGGATGGATGGTTGTGCGAGTATTAAAGCAGCGCAAAACCGTTCCCCGAATTCTCATCCCGGACGTCGTACGACCAAAGACAAAAACAACTCACTCGAGGGCATTGCGGAGAGACATTCATCGAGGACACAATAGTATTATTCCAGGAAGTGCTAGTTCTTCCTAGATTCCGGTTACAATGTTCTTAACGCGTGGAAATTAGTCTTGACCAGGAAACATCTATAACGGCATGTATTTTCTGCCGTGATTGTAAATCTGTTTGGAACATGCGGTTTGTCCGTTAATCTAGGCGCTGTTGTTCAATTGAGTCAATATTATTTGTTGGTAGATTAGTGTGTGCAAGAGCGCTCTATCCATTATTGACCAATTCGAGCACGTATTGGTAAATTTCACACCGGCAATTACGGTGAAATCGTTCGTGGTCGCTGGAAATTAGCAGTATCGTTTGCGGTCGTGAGCTGATTGACACTGCGTGAGCGGGGAATTATGTGAAGCAGCTTTGCTTTGTCGTTTCATGCATTTAATAGGTTTGCGGCGGTGGACAGAGTTTGTAAAAAATGAAGACAAGGTAGAAAAAGATTATTTTTCATTTTTTACTATTAGATTATTTTCAAAGTGATCATTTCAGTGAAATATGATTGACAAAAAATAAGATCTATAATTGAATCATTATAGAAAATAGAATAATATTGATAATAAAGAAATAAAAATCAATTATAGAATAACATATAATAATAATAATAATAATAATAATAATAATAACAACAACAACAACAACAACAACAACGACAACGACAACGACAACGACAACGACAACGACAACGACAACGACAACGACAACGACAACGACAACAACAACAACAACAACAACAACAACAACAACAACAACAACAACAACAATGTGGATAGACTTTATGTTTACTTTTATATGTATAATGATACTGTTTGATCCTTGAATTAAAGTTAAGATTAACGTTGCGATTATGATTATCCTTTGTCTGACTAAATATATTTGAAGTATCAATTACAGTAGAATTTTTGAAAGATTCTTGGCTGTTAAACAAAAAACTGGTTCCTTTATATTTCGCTCAATTATCATAGAATCGTGAAACTGACTTTCACTTCAAATTTTGTCTGTTTCAGGAGTAACAAGTACCTGCAAAAATCATCCATCAGCCGGATATGTGCTGTCGGAGGGTTTTTCATTAGCATTCCCGTCTTTCTAACTGGTAAGAACCAATTCCTTCAATTCTGTCAACTTTAACCTTTTGAAAGATACTAGTACATAAGTTATACGTTTAATTTTTCTTGAATTCAGGCATGAATCTAAAAGATACTGTGAACTATCTCTGAGTGTATGAAATCAGTTTAGAAATCCAATGGAAATAAAGTTAATTTTAACGCCGAATAGTCATTATTTTTCTTAGAAAAATAAAAAATGATCGTCTTTTAGAGAAGTTTTAACAGATTAATTTATAAAGAGCTGAAACAGAATATTCATGTCATGCATGAATACGGCTGGTGGATGGATCGAGATCTAATCTAAAGTTTACGTTGTGTCATGCTAGTTTACACAGCTATCATTCGCTCGATCGATCGTTAAGCTGTTGAACTCGATTCAAGACGGACATTTTGACTCTGTTCAGAAGAAAACTGCGTTTTAATAAATTTGACGGAATAGAAATTATGATAGACTACAATGTTTTTTTAATTATATCATAAAATTTATTTATTTTTTTTTAATGTCATGTTAGAAACTTCAAATACTGTCCAAAACTTCGAACGTAATCGTTTTAGAAATTTGTAAATTACTTAACGACCAAAAATATTGAATTCTCTATTGTCTGAAGATAGATTCTCTATAATTTAAGTAATTTATTCGTCGAGAATTGATATATAAAGACTTAAATAATAAATTAATTGAAAAATAATTTGCAACTAGTATTGAAAATTTCAATTAAAAGCATATGTATATAGTTTACGCTTCGAGAATTATATGTATTGAGAATATGTATTTGCGCCAATTCTTTGTCCCGCTTGTTATGGCATACGTGTTATAATGATCCTCTAACAATGCTTTCAGGTATGATATTGTATACATTCATCCAGTTTCATTCGACGCCGGCAATCGTTACGTCGGTTTTCATAGGCCTTGGCATCGTGTTTTGTGGATGCGCAATGGTCCATAACGTCTTCGTGTGGCAGAGGGTAAGAACATATCGCTATTAAAAAAGAAAACGAACACGTTCAAACACGTCTAAATCATCTTTTATGTGTATTTTACCCGGAAATCATTTTATCGTGAAATTTTGTTTTTCAGAGTTACCATAATTTATCTGGTAGAGTTCATAAAAATTTTTCTGAAATCAATTGCAAGCTTTTAGGAAACCAGGATTTTTCACATTTTTAAGAAGCGTTATAATTATATTGCGGATCTTTATACGTTCGTGCGAAATTGAAAAGTACGCAAATGGCGCAAAATGCATAAAATGCGCTAAAATATACGTATATAAGAAAACAAATCTCTATTAAAATTTTATTTCTTTGATTATGTTCGTAAAACTACAAACTTGTATAAAAATACGCATTCTAGTTATAAATGTTAAAACATTCGATCTAGTCCTTATCACATTCATGAAAACCTCCATTTAACCATTCGTTGTATCAACAAACATTCATATGCAAAACTTACCACCTACCACATCCTCCGCGTATTAATATAATCCCCTTTTATAAATTATACACTTTAGAGTGGACTGGTTGGGTCAGAGTGATATAAGCTTACAAGTTCTCGAGGAGATCTACCGAAGTTACATTTACGTTTGCATAATTTCACCGAAAAAGATACTCTGTAGAATGACAGGTTCGTTTGTTTATGTGATCCGCGATCGCAACTATTTCAAGGGGATTTTATAAATAACCATACACACGATATTCAGTGTATTTTCGTATTCTCGTTCATTTTGGGGAGATTTGTAAAACTGTTGAACAAAATAATTGAGTAACGATTATATTTGCCGAGAAAAAGTCTTTTTCTCTGTACCCCTCCTTCTACTTCAAGCATGTAGTATAATAAGACAATAAGATTGACAATGGCTGAAAGTAATCCAAAAGAGTTTTCACCATGGTTATCGGTAACGAAAAAGATTTGAATCATCTTTAATACTTATTCGTAACTAGAATCATTTCAACTAAAATGTAAATTCTTATATTATAACTTTTTTAATTTGTTATGGCCCCTGACTACAACCTAACCTATCATTCTTATTTCGTAGGAGAAGACGAATGCCGTGAAGGCGTTAGCGCGCGAACAGTGCGAAGCGGCGGTACAGCTGCAGCGTCAGCAGCAGCTGCAACAGCACCAGAACCAGCCACAGCTACAACAGCAACAACAACTACGTGGCCCGTTAACCATCCACCATGCTGGCTGCCCAACGAAAGTCGGGCCCGTGACGAACCAACTAAATACCAGCCACGCAACGCACGGCCGAGCTGCACAGTACCAACACTATCATCACCATCATCATCATCGACACGTGTCAATGTCCCCACCGCCCTTGTTGCTCTCATCGCCAGCTCCGATCGCGGCGACGCACAATCATCTGAACGTGAGCGGACACAGAAACGTGGTTACGCCACCGGATACACCAGCAGATAGATCGCCACCGAGTCCTGGAAATAAGCTAAATAGATCGCAGCATTTGCCACGGGAAGCAACCGGCAGCGTCAGTCCTGGTCTTCCGGCTGCCACATTGGATCTAAGTAGCGCAGCAACCACCAATAGTCCGCATGAATTGTCCACGTTAGTTTAGAAATTTGGTCCGAACATTATATCTTCACATAGGATTGGAGATTAATAGTTGATAGTTAATTTACACATCGATCTTTTTATTTGTAAATTGGGTCGTGGTTTAGAGTTGGTTTGTAAAAATTCGGTCCTAATTGTTAAATGATGAATATTGATTAAGAATAATAGGCATTGATGTACCAATCTTTTTTTAACTTATATACTTGAGCACACGCATTGGAGATTTCACTTTTATTCAGTGAAACAGCAACTTCATTACTCGCTTATTCAATACGGCAATTGCATATATTTCATGGACATTTTAACAATGTTTTGAATAATTTCTAACGGTACAATTGTGATGAAGTGAAAAAAATCGTGATAAGAAACAGAGAGAAAAGTTGCTCGTTAATGAATATTGACCAGAAATAAAGTAATTTCTAAAGAATATCCCGAAGACGTCGTAGATATTACGAAAGGAATGATTAATTTATACCCGCGTGTATCTTGCCATTACCATACTATTATTATTATTATTATTATTAATATTGTTAGTAGTACTCGATTACATTATTATTAATATTAATATTATTGCCTTATTATTATTAATGTTATGGAACCTCTAGTCCTAGGTTACTTTCGCTGCCACGAAAGGATAAGATTTTCGAACTTTTTACTATTACGTGTAATTCAAGTTTTCCTGTTGCGCATGCGCAGTAGAAAGAAAGTTAGCGGAACTCAAATCTCGAACTATAGAGAGTTGAAAAGTAGTAAAAGTAAAAAAGCACGAAGAACATTTGTATTTGTGCTGGATTAAGTTTGATAATTGAAAATTGAGTTTGATGATAACATTTTTTTCGTATTCGCTTTGGTAAATATTAGTTTTATTTAAAATTGAACAAAGCATTTTATGTTTTTCAAATACGGTACATAATCGTAATATCGAATTTTGTAAACTGATAGTAAGAAACTCTATAATTCGAGACTGGAACTTTGATCAAGTTCACATTGAACGTAAACTGACTTAATTTTGTTATTTAAGCGTGTATACTATACGTGTTTGTTCCTTCTTCTCTTGTGCGCAGGCTATAGCTTAATTACTTCCAATAAACGCAGTTATATCGAATCAATGACCGATACAAATTTAGATATTAGGATTATTTAAACAAGAGATTAAAAACTAAAAAGTATTGTTTTTATACTGCATATGTACATATGCAATATGAACGACAGTTTGTGTAATAATATGTACCCCTCTTCTTAGTTTACTTTTGTATATTTTGCGACATTTGATATTAATTTTATGAGCAACGTACTTACACTTTATCTTTGTAATTAAATGTGAAATGAAAGAAAAGAAATGACATGAGAAAAGGAAATTCGATGTACGAGTATATACGAATTGACGGAATTAAAATTTAACGCTATATTTAAATAGAAGACGTGAAATATCTTGTCATCTTAAAATAACTTCCTAATAATCATTCCTATTCTTTTACATAAAAACATTTTTCGACTGTAACTTAAGAAAAATGTCTGCTAACGTGAAACGTGCCAGAAAAAATTAACAACTTCCATTAAATTGGCAAATTTCTCATTAATATCGTAAAACTCGCGTTTACAAAGATCAGATCAGTGTACATAATATACAAAACAAATGCAGAATATATAAATATAGCACATACGTTCTGAATTATATTCGAATTGGGCAGGGTAACCAAGTGAAAATATGTAAATTTCACGATGTGTAATGTACACTTTATCGAACTTGTAAGTAGTGTAGAAATAGAATATTTTACACGTAACAAAATATACAAACGACAATACACAAGTTAAATTATTTGTTAGATCCATGTATAACAAGCATAGTACAAAAGTGTTTTAGCTTTATGTACTGGTAATTATGAGAAATACCAACTTAATAGATGTATTTGGTATGTACCTAGTTAAGAAAACAATAAATTATTCTGAACAGATAAAGCGTTTAGTAGCTTGTAAAGTATGAATTTTCGAAAACGTAAGTATTTTATATCTAAGTAGTTAAGAAACGCGAGCAAGGGAAATCAAACAAAGGAACAAAGTTTTTTTGTTTAAAAATATTTAATTTGTTGTTCTATTATCCGAGGTTAGAAGCGATAATGTACAAAATCTGAATAAATAAGATTCCTCAATATTATTGAATTTTAATTCTAGGGTAAAGTAATATATCCGCATATTTTATTTATATACAATATGTATAAATAATGATGTGATTTGACTAATTTTGTTGAAAGAATATTTGTACTTTTTACGTAAAACTTCAGTCTTTTACAAACTTTCTTGTAATTAATAAACCAGTAAAAACAATATTAATAAAATCTATTAAAATTATAAACAAACTCATAAGTTTTAATTTTAGTCCTTAAAGGTTGAAATATTTTGCCCCAATGTCGAGACACTTGTTTCAATCCAAAACATTACTATACTGAATCGATAATGTTGCATGTGCCACGAAAATGATGATAGTGTCAGATAACTTGTTGTGAAACGAAAAAGCATTGCATGTACATTTCTGTTGTTTTGTTGACCATGAGTTTGATGATCTTTTAAACTTGCCCACAGCTAAGAAATCAAACAGTATATCTAAACGAAATTAATTTCAAATTATTTTTTAGGTTCTAAGCTTTTATCTAATCTTTCAGAAGTTGCAAAATTTATTCCACAAGAGTCTTTTTTATCATAACCAAGTACACATCTTAAAACCATTTAAGTCTTCCTTAGTAATTTCTTCTTATCTTTAATAGTAACGAAAATAATTTAGATGAACGTTTTAAAATTGACACCCTGTATATTAAAAATAAAAGATATATTTTCTTCATAATTGGATAGGCTTTTTACAATGGCAATGTACAAATATCAAAATTGCAATTATACTATATAACATATGTATATATATAAGCTTCACATTTAAACACAAGATTCTTTATTATATTTTTTTAATACCAATATTTTAATAATTATAACAAGGGTTTTTTAACAAGAGATGTATAACATTGTATACAAATTTTCAAAAACCTATAGATAATTTCAGTTATGCTCTTGCATCATTAATTGTTGATGGAACTCTTACCTCAATTCCATCTAGTTCCTTAGACATTACTATTTGACAGCCTAGCCGTGACCTGAAATTAAATATTATATAACTGAATATGTCAATAAATATATTTATTGCTATACAAATTAATACTAATACACAATAAGATTTCTATTTATCCATTTGAAAATCAACATTGTAAATATGCTAATTCCAACATAGATTCGTAATGATTATAGGGTCATAAATAAAAAACTATGAAAATTTATTATAATTTCAGTTTCGTAGTATTCAGAGATAGCGATTTGAAATTCTACATTGAGATGCAGATTTCGAAATACCCAATACTAACCTGTTTTTACATAAATTTACAAAGAAAAATTCACTTTATAAAATATTAAAAGGTAATAGAATTAATAATGTGAATGATTTGATACTGATTATTATGAACTCACGTATCTGTTAATTCATATGCTAAATCCAACATGTCTAATTCTTCATCTGTTGGTTTGTCAGGAAGTGCATCATAAACTTCTTTCGAAAATATTAAATGGCACGTACTACAAGTTAATGTTCCTTCACAAGCACCTATATCAATTATATTTTAATATTACAACATACTTATATAATAAAGTATCAAAAGTTAAAAATAATAAGAATATTAAACTCGATAAAAATGAAAATTTTCAAATATTTTCTACCTCAAAATTATTTATTTTAAATTAAGTAAATTATGCTTCTTTAAAACATACCATATCCATCTAAATCAATTTCATTATTTACTACTATGTCTAATATAGTATCTCCAACTTTCCCTTTTGCTTTGATTCTCTCTCCACTTGCTTTAACAAACGTTATATTTACTCTGAAAATAATATTTATGAAAGATAAAAATTATCTCAATATAATTATTTTCCTTATTTTTTGTGTTTCTTCAATTAATCTTCTCTTAATTATACCTTAATTATATGTATCACTTATGATAATAGAAATAATTTAAAAATAAGATATACTTGTCTTAATAATACATAAATAAAATTCGTATATCATATATTTATAACAGTGTTATATTTTTAGTTGTTCACTGTCAATGTTGTTCTTATTAATACTATGTTATTTTTCTAGATGTTATACTCCTACAAAGAGAAAAATTTCTTAGACATTATTATTAGCATTATTATTTTGACACCAATTTTATATTGGAAGGTAAGTACTGAAATTCTATTAAAAAAAGAAGGAAAGCACAAGAAAATTTGTATCACTTACTCTTGTTTTTCTGAAAGTGGTTGCGTGGTCGATATTCCTCTTGTTGCCTGCAAAAAGGGTAACGTTGTGTTGCTTGTATATTTTGAATAATTTGATGCAATACCGAGAATTGATCTCGAAAATTTTTGTAATTGATTTACTAACGCCATTCCACTGTCATAAATATCATGAGTATGGGACACCCTGACCGAACATCAGATAAGTATTGCGGAAAATATCAATTGTAGATCAATTGTACTTTGTACAGAAACTTTCACGGCATTCTTCGGCTGCTATACTGCCGACGTTCCTTTACTGTGATAGGTTATAAAACGGTTCCTAACACAAGTGACGTATCTCTACCGGACACGTGCTCTTCGGGCCACACGTTTTATGATACAAGACCAGCAAAATGATCAATATGTAATTTTACATATCTTACATTTTTTCCAAATGAAATATTGTTTTTATTAAACGTTTAAAACCTCAGGCAACATTTATTTCATCTGATTTCAGTTTTACAAATATATATCTATAATACATATCTGTATAAATTACGGTCTGGTTATATCAAACAGGGACCGACACTCGCTAGGGAAAACTGCCCAAAAATTGAATCGTAAAAACCAATATGAAAGACAACAAATTTCTCGTTCTGCGGAACAAATAGAAATGAGCAGAGTATCTTTATCTTTATCTGAGACATTCAAAGCGTATCACGCATACGCTAAACCTGAAGAAAACTTTCTTGTCTTCCATGTTCATTTTTCCCTTTTCATTTCCATATAGAAGAAACCATATAGAGGTTTCTTCTATATTTATTTATATGTTCGTGATTGATGCTATTGACAACATACAACTAAGGGGAAATACGAATAGTAATAAATAGATGTATAATTCATTATGCAATTTTATAGAATTAAATCTTATTTATCTTCAGATATAAAAACTATATTTACCAGCTGAAACACTAACGCATATGCAGTATAATATAATCTACTTAACAATCTCGTTTTAGTTATAATATGTGATTAATTCTTTTGCTATTTCGCTATAAACAGTTTTTTGTGCATACAATATTTTTTTATAGTATTCTAATATATTGTTAGATATTGTAAAGAAAGTAAAATACAGTTATTGAAGTGTGGGAACATTCAATGTTAACCTTGCTTCAAAAAATAATCTTTCGAATGAATGGGGAATAGATTTTTAGTATTATAGTTGGTATAATGTCATCATTGTTTACAATGTGTTAGAGTTAAAGAAATGAGACAAATTAATATTTCAGAAGCAAATTCAATATTTAAATGATGTTATTTTAAAATGGCAGATGATATGAATGTTCTTTTTATACGAGGAAATGGAAACGTATGTATGGTAATGGAAACGTAATGGTTTTAACATTATTTTAGTACAAGATCTTAGCATAATAGTAATTAACAGTATCCATTACCTTTTAGTCAATTTTTGAAAAATGACATATATGATAATTTGCAATAGTTTGATAATAAAATACTTGTATCGATATTAATAACGTATAATTTGCTATCTCAAAAGGATACAGACACAGCCAATGATAATGTTTGGGACGATAGTGCATTAATAGAAGCATATGATAAAGCAATAAATTTAGCAAAAGAAGAAGTTATCAAGCGAATGGGAATGGATGTTGGAAATTCTCAACCGAAAGAAAACCTACAAAATCTTAAGCAGCCTAAACACGCAAGTAAATTACACAAGGTTGTGATTTTGATAGAATATTACAAATTTGATACAGAATATTATTAAATATATTGATTAAGAAGCAAATTATTTTATTTTGCTATTTACTTATATTTATTTGTATACACATCTTTTCTCTATAGAAATGGATCATAGGAGCACCTTGTCGTGCAATATACTCAGAGGATGGAGAAATTTATGAAGCTATAATATCAAAAATTTACGAAAACAATGGCACGTGTGTTGTAAAATTTGTAGGTAATACCTTTAGCATGATGGTTATGTCAATTAAGAAATGTACTAAAAATACATATATATATATATGAAGTAAAGGCTTTCGCATAGTCTATCACAGTGTCATTCAGCAGGTTCTTAACTCGGCAGGAGTACCTGTCAATGTCTATGGAGAGACCCGTGGGATATAGGGTCATGAACCATAAACATGCATGTTACTTATTGTTCATTATTAGCTGCTTGGAATATAATTCTCCTCATTAGACGAGTGATTATTACTACATATATCAAGGCAAACATTTATACATATACATTTATGCACGGGAAATTCTAGTACATTGCCTGTAAGGACAGTAACTGAATGTCACTCAGCCATTCTATTAAATGACAAAAATTTCTTTTACTCTGTGTTTAGGCTATGGTAATACAGAGAAAGTCGAGTTGAGTTCTCTTTTAGAATCAGAAGGTTTGCAAAGTCAAATAGCACAACAAAAGAAAGCTTTGGAAGAGAAATTCAATGAAGAGAACGACGAGACTTGTGAGACTAATTTTTCTACAAATGTAAATTCGAAAAAATATAATGTAGAAAAAATGGATTGTGCACATCACTTCATATCGGGACCATCTTTCAATTCGATGACTGATATAATGCCACCTGCACCTCCTTTACCACCATAATTAATGGCCGAGTAAGTACAATTTAAAAATTCTAATGAAATGCTGAATACTTCTAATATTAATAAGTAATTTGGAATAAGTTTAACATTTTATTTGGAAAAAAAAAAAATACGAAATTTTAATAAAATGTACTAGATTACCAGATAATGATACAGACGCACTTTCAAGTATGTTGATGTCATGGTATATTAGTGGTTTTCACACAGGTAATTATTTCATATAAGTATTTTATTGTATATTAAATTTTCAATGGACTATGTTATTTCTTTTGTAGGTTATTATCATGGTTTGAAACAAGCAAGAAACAATCAAGAGAACAGGAAGAAGTGTTGATTATATCAATTTTTTCAATAACAATATAACGATAATATAAGATATAATAAAATATAAAACTCATTGTATTTATTTACTTCAATTATTTGAAATAAAGAACAGCTTTATTTTCATATAAGACTTTATTTTTTTAAAAATAATTACTAAGATAAGAAAAACTAAAAAACATATTTTTGATAAAATACACTCACATATATATGTCGGGTTATCATTAGGATTTAAGGCGCGTAATGATCCTTCGTTTGAATTAGCCATTGTTTTACGAAACAGAGAATATATTTACGCGAATAAACAAGATTTTACAAAATATTATGAATAATGAGTTTAATAAATAATAAAATTAACAAACGATAAGTTTAACTAATAATTAGATTAAAGATTAATAAGTTTAACGAACAATAAGAGGAACGAATAATATGTCTTACGAATAATGAATTTAACGTATAATGAGATTAACGATCGATAGGTTTCACGAATAATGAATTTAATTAACGCTATTAACAATGTTCCGGGGTTCAAACGAATCCACGGTCAACGGGATAACTCTTTACTATGTGTAGAATAATTTTAAACACAGAATACAATTGCTGAGACACTCGGTAAATTGCTCGATGTATCACTTTCCAAGGCGATCACACGAATGAATATCTGATGAAAATCTTTTTCGCTATCCGACTGCATTTGTTTGTTATATGCTCGCTGGAAACATCGAGAAGGTTCCAATCGTTGTTGCTAGGCAATTTCTGTCAAAAGTTTGTTGTATACTCTTTGGAAACATCGAGAAAGATTCAAACGCCGTTACTAGGCAGTTTCTGTCTGGAGATTGATTCCTAATACAACGTGTGTCCCATTATATCGACATCTCTAAAGTACAATTCTATGCGATTTCTAGGGAGAACAATACAACCGATCCACACCTTCGTCAGGCAAAACGTTTATCCCGTGACCGTGGCTACGTTCGGCGACCAGTTGTCACCTCGAACTCACTTTCGCTTTCACAAATATCAAACAATTACAAATGACAATTGCTTAATTACAGTTATGATAAAATCTAGGCTAAAGCATTAGAAGGCTTCCTCAAAATTGCAAAGGGAAGGCTCCGGTTTTCCTTTCATCTCCGACATATATAATACAAGGATATAATACAACCGAACATTTTAAACTTAGCCTATAGCGTGTGCGCGCACACACACGCACACACACATGACACACACGACACACATGCGCGCACACACATGCGCGCATACACACATGCACACACATGCGAATGATTTCTCGAACGATAATCCATTTATTTATATTTTTCAATATCTGTCATTACGATTGCGTATTTATTTGTTCCGCGTATCATATTTATCTATTTGCATAACTGTAGGTGACATTTTTTTTAACAATTTTGCTAATATTTCATAACTTTTTAATTCATATTTCAAAGTGGTAACAGGTGTTTCTTTCTTTTCAAGTCTCCTCCATATCGGGCTTATTTCTAGTAGCCACGCTTGCTTACAAAGCAATTTTATATCTGCACAAGAATATCTTTCAGTACATTTTACTATGTGGTTTACAATATCTGTATTTTCTAATAAGTGGTTGCTAAGGTATAATTTGAATATACCAAGTCGAGCAACTTCATTGGGTAATGATACGTATATTTGCTTTTCGAGACGCCTGAGTAAAGCTGCATCAATGCCCCTAATAACATATTTACAATAAATATTATCGTTCTATTATACTAATAATAATGAAGGAATACTTCAAACAACACAATAACATATTTGGAATTTGGAGAAATATTACGATATTTTCTACTTAGAAAACATTGAAATAACGTGATATACGTACCAAGGGGAATTAGTTGTAGCCAGAAGAACTACATTAGAATTCTCATTAGACACTAATCCATCCAATCTAGAAAGAAGTTCTGATCTGAATCTCTTTGCAGGTTCAGACAATATACAGTCTCCTTTATTTGTGGCGATCCAGTCAATCTCGTCGATAAAAATAATTGTAGGCGAATGACTATAGGCAAGTTCAAATAAAACCTGTTCAGTTTAACAAATGTATTATTCATTAAATATTATATTCGAAATTCCTTAAATTCATTGCCTCATCGCGAATATGATATCATTTCGTTTTCCAAACAACTATTCTATTTATATATAAATGACGAAAAATAAAAATTTTATACCTAGAATCTCTCCTTCATAGACAAAGGAACAAAGAAACTTACATAGACAAAGCAACTTACACGTTATACTTCTCGGAATCGCCTCTCCATTTGCTGACCAATCAGCTGGCAGTTATGTTAAAAAAGGTGCAATGGCATTCTGTCGCGACTGCCTTCGCTAACTTCGTTTTCCCTGTTTTGTATATTTCTTGTAAACACGTACAGAAATGAAAAGAATACGAGTATCTTACCTGTACCAGGTGGGCCGTACAGCAAAATACCTTTCCATGGGGAAAACGGGCCATCAAAAGAGATAGGATACTTAAGGGGATACACAACGGCCTCCTTAACAGCGGTTTTACATTCTTCTAGGCCTATAACGTCATCCCAATGTACATTTAATTTGTTTACTACGATCTCCTGTGACGATACAAAGATATACAAAGATAAAATGGCGTCTTCTCTATATTAAGTAAGCGTTACGTAATTTGATATTTGAAGCGTTACCGAAATCACGTCATCGTCGATATACGTTGGACGATTTATCGACGGGAATTTTATCGTTTAAAAGCTTTACGATACGTATATTAATCGAAAATAACTTACGCATGAGACGTCCTCAGCAATCTTTCGTAATTCCGTATTATCTGAATAAAGCTTTTCAATGCATTTCAATATCTTCGATTGCATGGATTGTTCCATTGGGACGTTAAATAGCTCTTCTGATGAACGTCCATCACTCTCATTGGGGAATATTGACGTCACTGTCATTGCGAGATTAATATGATTCGTATTGTCATCAGTTATCTTCTGCTGTAGATTCGTCTCTTTCACAGGCTCACTTCTCGCTTGTTTACTAAAAGATTTGGCTTTTGTCTCAATACTTCTACAAACACTGGATCATATTGTAATACGATACGTTGAATTTGATACGTTGAATACGATACCGTTGAATAGGATACACGTTGAATACCGTTTAATATCGTTAAATAATTTAAATTCTTACGTTTTGCTTGCATTTGTCACTTCCCTCGTCATTTCCCTTCCAGTTATTTTCTTACACAATATGGGATATTTTTGAAATTTCATCTTGTAATAATTTTCATACTCTGCAACGATAATTTCCAAATCGATGTTGTCGCAGACCCGATGTTCGGGAGACAGACGAGCTTCCCGGAATAATACATCGCTAATGTCTATATACCTAAAAAAATGTAGTTTTTAATTAATTATAGTTTTTAACTGATTAAAAATATTTTTCGCAATGACTGAACACTATAAGATAACCATCAAACAACTGTTTTATCTCTAGGTAAGACGGGCAAAAGAATGTATTTACTATATAAATCCTCGAAGATAATTTCTTGTCTTCTGCTCTTTAATTTCCAATTTTTAGATGGATAAGAATAATTTGAATTTATATTTCATATATTTGTTTATAACTAGTTAATCTACATTATCGATTGAGTTATTCTTAACTACTGAATTACCGATGTCGAATTTTCAAATTTGGTTTCGCCTTCTCTTTCCACGATGTCCACTGATTTCTATTTCGATTGGTCACTGACACTATTCAAGAGAATTGGAACTAGGAATATATTTTAATTATAATATACTCACCCATTGTGTTCCAAATAATCACATACAAGGTATAATATGTTGCGATGACGTTCCGAAATACGACTCTCCTCCTAATATAATTATTTTTTCATTACAATAATATAAGTTTTTTCATGTAATTTTTTGTTACATTTGCGAATTCAACGAGTTACACATGATTTTTCATGAAACACGAACGTTAAAAATATTTGATACAGCCTAATTATAAAAATTGTTAGAAGCAAAAGTCATAGATACTATGTGCGAGTATCGCATGAAACGAACAGCTATTAAGAGAACTGCAGCAATATTACAAATCAAATAACAAAACACACACGTCTGTGACGTGGAAATTCTAAAATCTAAAATCTAAAATCTAAAATCTAAAATCTAAAATCTAAAATCTAAAATCTAAAATCTAAAATCTAGAATATTCCTTACCTTTTTTCGCAGATTATAAAATATCTTATTCATACTACATTGCATCGATAAATCACCGTTCATAGTGACACTTTCAAATCGCCTATCGTTTCTCAATGGATACGAGAATTTCCGTTTATTACTTTAAAAACAACCCGTCCATTACGTTTCTCTTAAAAAATTCTTTCAACTCCGTTGAAAACCGTGCATCAAACAAGAGACAAACGATTTGTTGCCATGGAAATGTTTGGTTCACACATAAGCAACGCACAAATATAATGATAGAATAGCTGAGTGTGTGTACTGTATAGTAAGATGGATGCAACATGGAAATAGAAAGAGAACACCATGTATAGATACTTCCTGTCCTTGTTTAATCAGGCATGCACACTAGTGGACACTGACGCTGCTCGTATACCGCTGTTACATATTTCCTGTACAAGCGCGCGTCGTTAGACAAGGACGGAACATCCTCTCTCTACTTCTCTATCGCGTTTTTAGTTCGCTCACGCGCTCTGTACTTATATCTATTACATTTCCACCATAAGCAGCGGCCGTGCAGTGACTTACAAAAGTTCCGAACGGTTCCATCCTGGGCGGACGGTTAATTGCGTTCGGTACTTCGAGACAGGAAGGTGAGTACAGAATCGCTCCTCTTAGTACTCTTATTAAAAGTGTTATCATCGAATATAAGTTTTTTCAATAAATTCTTATCGTTTTACAATCTTTCTAGAATACAATGACGTCAGCAATCGATCATTTTCGCGAATTTATTGTAAATTAATTGGGGGAATATCTGGAGTTCTTTATCGGTTTCGACTGTAAAATCAGCAACTATTCGAATTTTTCATTCATAATTGTGACGTTTTCGACTCTTCCGTTGCCAAGACCCCCTTGAGAGATTTTTGGCACGTTCCATCACCCTTGTTAAACGAGTGCACATTGGTGGATATATTGATTTTAAAAACCAATACGTGAACGAGGTTTATTATCTCACTGGAACAAAGAAATCCGTTTTATTCGCGAATTTTCCGTGTTTCTTCTTAATTTTCGTGAGTGTCTGGTGCGGAGCATTATTTGAATGAACTTTTCATCGTTCAGATTATATTTCGTTTAAAAAGATTGAAATTGATGTCGAGAAGAAATGAAACAAGGTGCTCGGGCATTCCATCGTTTCCCGGGGAAAGAGAAATATGAAAAAAACGGTCGTTCTTCCTTCTGCCATTTTCGTCCATTACCAAAATGGTATGACCCAAATGTCCCGGGCCGTGAATCAATCAAGCGAATTTTGAATAATTTTTGAATAATATCCAGTTAATAATTTGTGAAACAAATTAATTTCATTTTATTGTTGGAAACAAATTAGTTGGATTTTTCTTTCTTTAGCAGTTTTCGCCGGAGTTGACTTGACGTGCTACTTCAGTTTCCATCTTCGCTTCTCGAAACTTCCAACGTCCTTGGTGTTGGAGTCTCCTTGTCCAGGTGAGTACATAGCTTCTAGATACTCGTCGCTGTTCATCCTTACGAGCCTCTCGAGCTTTAGTTGTCAATTGTTATCGTTAAAGGAAGAGAAGCTCGCGACAGATGTTATCGAACAAATCGTTTCTTCTCGAAAAGTTCGAACTTGTTCGTTGCGTTTGAATATATATGGACGGACGCCATTTTTCTTGACATCTTCATGATTTGTCATGTCGTGAGTATAGCTTCTGACTACCACATGTTTGTGATTTAACCACTTGTGAAATTTGACCACTATACCGTGATAGAAAAATATTTCCAATGAATTATAAATATTTTACATTGTGAATTATAAATATTTGTTACAAATTATATCGTACTTGAGGTGAAAATGAACCATATATCTGCTTATGGAATACGAGGTAGTAAATCATTCGAAACATAATAACGATTAATTAAGCACATATACAATAACGTTTACGAATGAATATTGCGAATTATTGTATGGCTTTAATGCGGTATTTAATGTTTTGATTGCGGTCTTTGAAATGGTATCATAGGTGCTGATATAATATCGCGCGAAAAAGGAAAGACCAGTGGTTAATATTGCAGGTGCACCAGTGCGTTGCGCTCGTCGGGGGTGGTTTTGACGCCGGTGCCGAGGAGAGACGCAGAACGTGTTCGATCGACCCGCGAACGTAGCCCGTGCTCATACTGCGACAGAGTTCGTTTCAGTTAGGCTCAGTCGCTGTTTGTCCGTCGACAGCGTATAGTCGCGTCGGCCTACGATTCCTTTTTTCTTCTTGTTTCTTGCGAACTCTCTCGCAACAGCCGTTCTATACGTACGCCGCCAGTATATCGCGTGATCATCGTTCCCGTTGCTTCCCTTACCCTCTCACGTCCTTCGAAGAAGACCACCCTTTGGTTTTTCCTTGTTTGGAGGGAATTCATCGCTCGGACACATGGACTGCGAAGCACGAGGGTTGATCGAGGCATCAGCGTGATGTACTTTTCAGGTTTCATATTTTCTCTATGATACTTTCTAAGGAGAATTTGAAAGATATACATTTTTAGGAAATAAAGGTTTTTATGGAGTCATCGATAGGTTAGAATTTAATTAACTCTCTTATAACAGGTATTCCAATTTTTTAATATATAAATTTAGTTTCCTCTATGGTGTTAGAGAACACAATGCGGGCATTTTATGATATAACGAATATATTCGTATATATTTTAGTTTATTCATTCGTCAAATTTCCCTAGTAGGCCGGCCTGCAGCTCACATGCAGCACTTAGTAAAAATTTGTTTTGTTAGAGGTTGGCTATTCTTCTTGCTATAAGAATATCGTGAAGTCATATCATATGATAAAGCACCTTCTGAAAGCTAGATGCTCGATAACGAGCCTAATGATTCTCGGTAGTTTGTAATGTCAAGCTTTGAATTGGCGAGATCGCTCTGCTGTCAAACGGCCGTCCAGCGGCGACCACATTCTTTAACCACGTTCAAGGGGTATATCACGCTACAGAAACCATCAAAGGGTTTGCAAGTTAGTTGCCTTTTAGAAGTGGGGCAGTTGGTTGTTACATGTAATCCGTAGTTGCTGGCTGTTCTCCTTAGTCGCCATACATCATAGAGACGACAGTTATAGTCGCCAGTTGTCCTTGCTAATGGTTGCTTGTTGTCGCTAGTTAGTTCTCGTTATCGTTATGTATTCCATCAATCACGCGAAATTTAACGTATGGGAATTTATTCTTCTTTATTCTTTCTGTAGGGAGATTTTTTAAGACGAGGAAAATATAGAATATTTTAAGACGACGGTAAGGTTTGAATTTAAGTAACTGTTTTATGATACAACAAAGTGGAAAGACGATTTAATTTTATAAAGTTTAGGGTAATTTTTTAAAAAACTTCGAATTTAAAAGATTCAAATAGATATCTTAAACGTAATTAAACCCTCCATATCGTAAGAAATTAAATGAAACTGCGCAACAAAGTTGATACATTTAATGTATTATTTTAAACATTTATTTAAAAACATTTATTTAAAATTTAAGTGTAGGCGTCGACGCGCGCGCGCCATTCGAAGCATTTGTCAGTTCGTTACATCTGCGGTAAAAGTTGTAACTACGAAGAAGCTTAACATATGGTGCGTCTCAAGACGACAGTAAAAAGTATTAAGAGATTTTTCGAGATTTTTTCTTTTAAGTTTCCAAGTACTTTTTCTATTTAACTTCTTTTTTTTTTTTTGTTGCATTTTCTAACAATATTCGATAAATAGAGACGAAATATGACAGTTCTTAGTTCGGGGATTTATTGGTTCGAAAGTTACTTGAAAAGTGTTTCTGGAGTTCGTGCGGTTAATACTTTTAAACTTTTACCGAGTACGACTTATTCCGTATGGCTGGACAAATCTTTGTTGATACTGTAAGCGTAACTGTAAGCGTCCGGATATTGTCTTGTGGAGATAGAAAAATACACGAAGTATTGATTGAACTACATATTTTTTTAATTCTTTTTTAATTCTTTTAGTTCTTCATATATTGATAATAAAACGATATTCCGCTACTTTGAGCACAATATAGTAATGTTTAAATAAATAATAAAATTTACGCATTTCGTCTTCATGCGTCGATAAGAAAATGCAAAAAAAGTTAAAGAAAGATGATGCGCAGACGCGAAGTTTAGTCAGCAATAATATTTAAAACCTCTAAAATATATTGTACACATTTATTTGCAAATAAGCTCAATGAAATTGAACTGTAACTGTGTTTCCAATAATGTCTTCGATGTATTGCTCGCCATTATGTCGGATTAACAGCTCTAAGTGATCGACCTTAATCACTAAATGTCGGCCGTGATTCAGTGGTATAGCTTTACATATGACGGACATCGCAGGCGCTTGTAAGACGTCCATTGTGAAACGTTTCCAATAGCACCGTTTATGCACCGTTTATGTGATGGTGAAATCTGAATATATATATCGCTGAAATATATATCGCTTATCACTTGAGTCTGACACGATCGTTTTTAAATAGAATCACAATTTTTTATTCTTTACAAAATCAGTCTTTAAAGATTATGTGCAAATAAAATAGATAAATAGATAAATGGTTGTAGAAACTTATAAAACAGATATTACAAGTATATCTAAATAAATGATATATTTATAAATTGTAATATTTGATCTAAAGTTTAAATAAATAAAAGAGATACTCGTGACTTACAATAAACGTATTTTTTTTTTCAATTTTTAAACAAAGCAAAAGTGGATAACAATTTTTCAAAATGTAAAAATCAACACAATGGTTGGTTTCTTTAATTAATCAATAACGTTTAAAGTTAATTAATGTCCAGAGTGGTTTGTACATTTTGTATTTCGCCGTATTTCAACGTTCGATGTGTAAATAGAACTTGATGCCTGAAATATCGAAAAAATAATTAAATCCGATCGTTCCGTCGAATTTGCAAATTGTATACTCGTGTAAAATCGAGTGCGCTTGTGTATGCTGATACGAAAAGTGGTAGTATATTTTTCTTTTTTCGATTATCGTTATCACTTTTTGTGTGGAAAAATTAATTCCGTGAAATGGAAGTGCAATCAATACGGCTTATCACGAAATAATAGCACGGCTTATAACGACGGTACATATTGGTATTGACGTCAGCTTCACAAAATTTCTCGAGTATCGCGGTCGACTATTTGGGTTAAGAATTCATTTTCAAGGTTCTACAAGCACGAGTATCTTATGGATATGAAATTTTCAGTGTACATTTTAATAACCATATTCCATATTGCATGCTGCGGTCCAAGAAAAATCCGCAGTTAATATTCTGCTAATCCCTGCTGCTTTTAAAGACCATAAGTAGTCGTCCGTAAGGTTTAAAAGATTTCGAGTAGATTTGTATTACGTATTTTATCTTCTAATTTTTAAAGAGAGGGTCGTGTTTAATTAATTGAAAATGACGAAACTGTAATGGAACATTATTATCAAATATTAAACGTGGTTCCATTGGGTACTTTTATGGTCTTTGCGAGATATATATGTATTATACGTTGCTATTAGCAACGCGTAGCGATGAACGATGGAGAGCAGTACCTTCGTTATCTCGTCTCGGTTGTGTACATATCAGTAATGCACAGTACTCGTACTAAATATCTTACAAATTCCATACAGATTTTCAGATTAGTTTCGAATAATACCAACACGACCGTGATAGTCAACACTATGCATAATACACTCCTAAAATGTTTCTACAAATATATTTGTCCGAATATTTTTGTCAGCTACTATATCCTAACCACGATTTATTAAACAATATATAGATTTAAAAAAGAATATATAACGATATTACTTGTTTAGGCTAGATTGGTTTAACTTGTATAGTTTTAGTAACTGTGTAAGATCAAACAAGAACTTATCGTTAGTTTGGCGAGATTTGATTACACGAAGCAACATAATTGCTTTGAAACTCAGGACAGAAAACAATGTCAACCGGTAGACGCGTTTGTCTGGTGAACGTGTAACGCGTGAATAATAGATAGCGACAATCACGCGAACGCTAGTTACAGCTGACTTGGCTTACATTGTAGCATTCAAACTAGAGTATACGAGCCATAAGCACTATTGAAAGTTCAAAGGCCGACTAGTGAGCTTCATCCTATCTCATTTTTTAATCAGGCGATGGATCGACGAATCGTATTGATTTCGAGGATTATTATAGTTCTGTGGAAATTTTAAAGCGCGGTTTGTCTAATCTTGTCTCGTTAGCTACAGACTCTTTGGCGAGCAGCCTGAAACTTGATCCAGTTTCGAGAAAATGAAAAATTCGTTTCTTCTCTTTGCTTCCCTGTTCCTTCTTTCCTCCTTTTTCCCTTTTTACATCGCGTTAAGACCCGTTAAATAATATTGACTGCCGTGGACGCTGGCTGAGAAGTGCACTTTATAACTAGCTTTAAAATCACTGACGTCGATGAGGACAAAGGTAAGTTAGAGGGTCATTTATCTGAGCTGGTGTTATTCGACCTGAACTCTGCAGCTTTTCACAGTTTCTTTCGTTTTTCTTTTAAGAGCAGAGATGTTAACTGGTCTCTTGTTACGTGTAAGAAAGTACGTGTATGTACTAAAGCTTATTTATCACCAATTGGTTGCTCAAAGTCGAGATATACATACCTATATTATATTAATACGTTACAGAAGATTACGCGTTAGTTAGCTTATGAGAATTTATAGTGTGTCACAGATCACAAAAGCAGAATGACTACTTTTTCATAAACGATATATGTATATGAATTGAAAGTTTAACTATTACGTCACATACTTCTCTCGATAAACGTCGTCGAGTGCATATTGTTAAAGAATATTAGCCATTTGAATTCAATAGTTTCGAAGATACTAATGCTTCTGTGAAGTTTTTGCAGGCTGTTAATTTTTTATTCAGATACTACAAATTTTAAATAACTTCGATTAGAAATAAAAATCACATTACATTAACGCGTAGAATGTAACGTAACGTAGATAATGTAAATATAAATTATATTACAAGGAAACAATACGGTAATTGTAGGTAATGTGAAACATTCTGGTTAAAATTGCATCCTTTGAAGGCTAGGACACACAGTACTTACGAAGTAGATTAAGTAGCAAATGGGGTACTTAAGAAAATTCATGTTGTCATTGTTTAATAAACATCTTCAGCTAATAGCTTTCTGCAAAAGCTGGTTTAAGTTATGCTAGCTTATTCCTTATTAATTGCAATTATATTGTTCGTATCTCCTAGAGGATTAACAATCCATTTTTATAATGGATAATAAAAGTAAATTCCTATTAGGTTGTCCCAAGTTTCTTTCGCTTTATAAAGAAATGACAGTTATGTTATTCTATATTATTTTATATTAAATTGGAAAAGTGCTAAAATATTTGATAAAAATGTTAAGAAATTCTGATATTGATTTAAGCGTATCGATTTATCTGCTCTTCATATTTGATCAAACAGAAATTGTTAATTATGATTTCCACTTAAAAGCGGATTGCATATTATGAGGATAAATTATCAAATTCATCTCTAATATACACATTAGAGAATCATTCATAGCCGTAATCCTGTTTACCGCTAACATTCCTGGTACTCAATCATTCATTAGGAGACTGCTCTAGCCGCACAGAATACACCTGTAAATAATTAATCGCCATTAATATTCCATCGACTTTTGAAAATCCCTCATGTGATCTATTTCATGCGATGAGAATATGTATAAATTGAGATTGCGATCGACCATCCTCAGTCGGATAAATCGAGTGATTCAAATTATAACACAAAAAAAAGTTAAAACTAGTTACATTATCTTTTTCAATTTTTATGTATTATTTGGCGGAAGAAACTTTGGTAATTAGTAAGTAAAGTTCACCTCCTTAATGTTAATGATTTTAATATGTTATTAAGCTCAAAGTTCTAAGGAATTTTCTATATATATATACATATACATAACTGTGTGCGTATATATATAATATACGTATAACAGCCAAAGTTCAGCTCTCAAGTGTACGCAAAACTTTTATGTTCATTTTACGCTATACCAGTATGTTTCATGAATTTGTTTGCTAACAGTATCGAAACAAATAACAAGCAGAGGACGAGCTATTCATGAATTGTTTTGCCAGCGTGTACGCTCCCAATATTTTCTATTTGAGAAAACATACTTGTTGCTATTGCAACTACAAATATTTTTACAGTCGACGCTTTTGCCGTGAATCATTGGCTAACATGTAAAATCGAGAAAAAACATGGTTTATTGTGATGGAAATGTGGAAAACCGCAAAACCGATATAGAAGGGAAAATAAAGGAAAGGAAGGTAGGGATAAGTAGAAGCTTGGGGCCAAGTTTAATTCACTGAAACCGAGCTGCTTGTATTATCACAAAACAAAATTGCCAGTACGTCATTTCCGTACTCTCGTCCTCGCGAAAATGGTTTTGCTCGTGAAGAAAAAAACGAAGAGACAGGGAAGAGAGGAAAAAGCAAACGGAGAGCGCTTTTAAAAAGCTGGCGAACCGTGTGTTACCACAACGAGACACGCGGTGCTATTTGTCGCTTTAAATTGTGTCGCAACTCGTTTTTGAGATCTTTGCCAGGGATGCGTTAAAACACGCTGCAAATATATTTCTGGCTTTTCTGGGGTTTAACTGAAATATGACAAATAACGTTGTAAAACATATGTACTTATGACTTACAGAGTAATTGAGTGTACAAAATATAATAGCCAGCGATTTAGGGCTTTAAAAGATCAAAAGAAAAGAAAAGAAAAGAAAAGAAAAGAAAAGAAAAGAAAAGAAAAGAAAAGAAAAGAAAAGAAAAGAAAAGAAAAGAAAAGAAAAGAAAAGAAAAGAAAAGAAAAGAAAAGAAAAGAAAAGAAAAGAAAAGAAAAGAAAAGAAAAGAAAAGAAAAGAAAAGAAAAGAAAAGAAAAGAAAAGAAAAGAAAAGAAAAGAAAAGAAAAGAAAAGAAAAGAAAAGAAAAGAAAAGAAAAGAAAAGAAAAGAAAAGAAAAGAAAAGAAGAAAGATAATATGTTGCGGCAGTTTAAGTCGATCTAAGAAAATAGATAACGGGAGGGGGGGGGGGGGGGGGGGGAGGGCAAAGCTAGTTAATCTGGAAAGAATCCAAGCGTCAATTTCAAGCATTTACAGAGAATCAAGCGGGCTGGTTAAGGTCGTGAGTTGAGCAATTATCCCGCGTTAGGTTCAATCAGGTTAGTCCCACGCGAAATTGATCCAACCATGCGAAAACGAGTGTATTCTGATTTCTGTTGCAGATATTTCTGGATTGTTGATTTGTTTCCGCTTGTCATCGAAATTTTTTACCAACAATGAACGTGTACGTGAAAGCAATCATAATTGCGGTAATCATAATAGTGTGGGTTCTTCTTTATATTTTCCAGTTTGTAAAGATTGGTAAGTTGATACTGATTAATTATGCGATCGAAATCCTATATAATGGCTACAAAAAATATTTGCATCATTATTCTCGTTTCCTAATGAATCGCTGTTTTAATCAAGTTTTATATTGCATCAAATTTCTGTAGTTACACGAAAGTACTAAATTATAGAAAACTTGATATACACGGATTTAATTAATTGATAAATTAGCCAATATATAGGCATTATTATTTATTATATTATATATTATAGGCATTATATATTAGTAATGTATATATACACTTTTGAATTTTAGCCTTCTTAGCCTTCTATTCTTATATCCTTTAAACGTCATTTCAAGCTACAAGCTACTTTAACTCAAATAGCTCGATTTCAAGTTCTAACGTATACTGTAAAGCACACTTGCGAAGTGAAACAGTAAACACGATATGAAAACTCTCTCCCCAGTAAGAAATCGAATATCCAATTTCAATCGTGCTTCATCGATGAAGCATCAATGCTACGTAAAAGCATCGTGGCAGCCGCAATGCGGATCCGTTGAACAAAAATTTCCTGGCGCGATCGTTTTCGTAACGCTATTAGCCGTTTCAGTATCAGGGATGTTTTAAAAATCCGTATCGGATTGTACCATGAAGCGCAATAGCGCTTCGTTTATTTATTTACGAGAAGTGCCGATCAACTCGATTGCACTGCTCTTTTTTTTTTGTCGAAACATACCGTTCAACGCGTTCACGCTTCACTTCATCAGCTATATCAGAAACGTTACACTAAAGAGTCAAAAGGTTGCCAAATATTCGTGCTTTACCTTTTGTTTGTGTGACGTTCTGTAATTGGTTTTCCAATTCAAGAGGTAATTTATACATTAGTTTTTTCTTTATTTGGTTTACGATTATTTGAAAGAAAAGTAATTACGAGAGGAAACTCTGATAGACTAGCGGCAAGCTACGTTCGGAACCGAGCGCGTTGTGAATTGACAATCGTAACCAAACATCGCGACACAGTTCACCACACTACGTGTACAGCATGATCACGCTGAGTGGCGTTGAAACGGTTAACGTAACTGCGCGTACGACCGTCGAATGGCAAAGATATTCAAGCTGAGAATCGTTTTCAGATGTTACAAACAGCTGTGTTGACTTTCAAGGAGAAACCATTCGACATGATCTTACGTTTGAGCCGGGACCTTCGGTTTGCAGTTTCTGCACCTGCTATAATTCGAGGCTGAAGTGGTGCCAGTCGATCGTATGCAACCCGCCCGTAGTGAGTATATGCTCATTACTTAAACACTTAACACAACCAGAGAGAAACTAAAGCACACCGTTAACGCTTGCACGCTGGTCGTTAAAGCACATGCTACGCGAATAGGGTACACAACGATTCATCTAACTTGCCTTGAATTACTTTTACAAAGAGAAACATGGACAGGAATAATTTTTTGTTACGAGTCGTTTAATTTATTCGTTCGTTAGAACGATTGGTCTGACAAATTCAAAGTCTTGTTCCGTATAAATATTTTTAAACAAGTACGTCATAAGCTTTGTATATTTTTTTTATCGCAACGAAACTGTTCAGAGAAATGTTGAAATTATTAATTACAAAAGAAGACATTTACGTTGTAAAAATGTTAGCGAAAACATTTGTGAAAAAGTTACTTTGTTATAAATTCTACAAAAAGAAATATTGAAAATCACGCGCCATTTATTCAGTTGCACGTATGAAAAGTATTTTGCATTCGCGCAAAAGAATCCCTTAAGGATACATATTTTATAATAATTGGAGTGTCAAAGTTATTACGCGGATTGGCGTATACGTGCCTTTTAATGAAACTAGGTTATTCATTTGTTATTCGTTCCTAACTTTCAACTTTATGATTTTTGCGGAATAAAATTTTATATTCCGGTTCAGTTTATAAATGATTCATTTTGAATTTAATAAAATTAGAGTTACAGCAGTGCAATTTAATAAAGAACAAATAATCATTTGTACTTTATTAAAATGTTCTTTTAGCGTCTCGTTTTAATATTTCTCTAATAATATTTTGTTAACCGTTATATTTAAATGAAGGTTTTCAAAGCAGAGACGTACTTTAACGTAGGAAATGGACGTACATTTATAATGAGAATTCAGAAGCAAAAATATTTCATACAAAAATAAATATTCCCCATGTAAATAGGTGTAAATAGCTACGTTATGACTTTTATATGTATCTAACGTTTTTCCATGCAAGCTAACGTATATTTGCTTCTTCGCTTCTTCGCTTCTGAGTAGTAAAACCTGGCATTCATGCGGTTGATAGGTAGTTACGCGCTGACAACGAAAAACATAAAATGAATAAAAAGCATGAGCCATCCTATAAAAAAAATAAAGCTGCTTTTATCTTTCATTATATATTCGTCAGAATATTGTTAATAAATATTTAAGTTCAGATTTCAGCTTAAATAAATGCATAGGATTGGACATTTATTTATATATGTATCTGTGAACGCTTTTTGACATAAAATTTTTATAACGACTAAAATGACATATTCCGATATTAAATTAATTTGATGAGAATAAAAACTGAATTTTTTAAACGAGATTTTGTATGAAGTTACATTTATTGGGAAAAATTCATTCTTTTATAATATGATAAAACGAGACTCATAGTCTGTATAAATCATTTCATGGAATATTATGTGTATGTACATGTGTTCTACGCTTTTATTATAAAAATGCTAAATGAACATAACGATCAAACGCATCGACAAATGCATTGAACATATCGATTGTTATTTTGAAAAATTGATTATCTTTTATTTGTTTCGAACTACAAATTGATTGAGACATTCGTGTTTGCTAAATTGCGAATTTAACGCAATGAAGTCGTCTGAATCCCTTGCGAGCATGTAAATATAGCGTCGAATTAACAGGTCAATTACTTGAGGTTGGAACTGAAAGAAAGAGAAAGATGGAGGAGGTCTTGCCTTTGAATGCTGGACACTTCTAAAGCCCACAGTTCGCTGAAATTGCCAGAGAATTCAATTAAATGGCAAATTAAACCATTGAACTGAATCTGTTTCCAATCGTGAGCTTGGAGGTTCTACCCTTTGAATTTTTAAACCAGTCACCCTTCTTTTGTACGTATGGTAACGAATATAATTCATAAACTAATGAAGTGTGTAATTCAATTGAAAGCTCTTTTCACTGAATCCAGTTTAGACTAAGAAAAATGATATAATAACGAAATTATCAATTTACAATTTATAGAGCGTATACTTTATTCGAAAGTGAAGTTTATTACTGCAAATATTAGTTGGCTATTTATAGCCTGTTTGAAAAGGTGATTTAATTTCGATTGATTTTCGATAAGTTTTTGTTGGTTTACTCAGGTTAATTAATCTCCAATAAAATAGAAATACCAATCCGGTAGTATAATTGCTTTCTTGCTTATTACCTTTTTACTAATTAGCGATGCACGATTCCAGACCAGTAAATATTTTTCCATCGGGAGAAGTCAGGTCGAGAGATGCAAGATTTATACGCTCGTTCTGTCAGTTATCCCAGTGTCTGTTACGCGATAGAAAATGAACGAACTGAATAATAAATGCATTATCGGCATGAAGATTGCTTGATGTAGGCCACCGCTTTTTTTTCTATCCTTCCGATACCATTTTTCTTTTTTTTTCTTCTTTTTTTTCTTTTTTTTTTCTTTTTTTTTTTCTTTTTTTTTTTTTTTTTTTTTTTTTTTTGCGAAACACTTTGCTAGTCGTGAGAAGCAGCAATTCGGTAATACGAGCGGTAATACGAGCGGTAATACGAGACAAAGCGATTCAGAACTCGAATTCATTTGTTGGAACGACGCCATGGGCAAAAGTAGATAATGGAAAACTTTCTTCCAAAGACCATTTGATAGCGCCGACGTAATCAAGAGTGTGACGATATTGCCAGAGACGTTTCTGCAAATAGAAGACTAACTTATTTACGAATTGCCGTAACACGATTGCCGCTGGTAGTATGGTTAGTAATCGCTTTATTGAATTTTCGCTTGATGTGACATCGTCGAGAGTTTCTAGCGAAATTCTTCTCCCTGTAAAACTATGTTTCTACAGCAATGGCTGTAATTTTCGAGTTACCGTTTGCGAAGAAATCTTTTTCTTTGTTACGTGTAATAGATTATTTTTAAGTTTTAAGTTTTAAATTACATTGGTAACCTTCTATAATTTATTACTCGAAGGTGGTAATTTTTTCTTAAATAGTTTGTTTTTCCTATAATTTATTATAATATATTTTACTACAGAATCCTCAAAAACATGATGTATGTATATATATCCTGAAATATTATCAGTCTATTGTCAAGTTATAGAACATTATGGAAATTGCCAATTAAAGTCATAAAAAACAAAAAATAAGGAAGTTCGTTAAAATATGTGATTTTCCAATCAAGATATAGAATTTATTCGAGTAATATAGATTACGGTAGAGATGGTGACGGTAACAATGAGTGGACTGATTCTTCGTGCGAAAACAAATTGGAAGCGCAGAGCGATGTATTGTTTCAGCGAATATCGATTTTAAAGCACGGTTTTAAAGTACGTGTGCGTTTGACTAGGTGTGTTAATTAATATTGCTGTCTGATTTTCGATATGTAAATACAATATCTACATATCTTTAAACTTATGATAATTGAACTAACAATTATTTTAAATTTAAATTAAACATGATAATTGAACTAACAATTTTTTTAAATTTAAATTAATATTTATCCTTTTAAATGCAACAATTTTTTTTAATAATAATTTCACGCGTAAGTCAGCTGCGCACATATTTGATCGTTCTTTAAAGCTTGAATCTCTGCGAAGAGAAAAAATCTTTCAACCAACAAGAACTGGTTCTACGTTTTCTATCCATTTCCTTCCAGATAAATCTCTCTCTATCTAAAATCCTTATTTCCGTATTTCCTTGAAAAGGTTAAAGTCGTTTTGTATAAAATCCAACGTAGAGAAGAAGGAAGATCCGCAAAAGATTCTTTCAGCTTTCCCTATGTTTGAGCTCGAATCAAAGCAATCCTATTCCCAATAGGGTGACTATGCGTTTAACTTCTCATAGAATCTCTCTGATTCCGTGTGATACCTTCGGTGTTTTTGAAGTATGTAATTGATGTCGTAACGTCGACGCTTTGCAGTGCGAATTCAATTTTGAGTTGCAATTTCCCTGTTTGCGTGGCAAAAGCATAAAATCGATAAACACGTTTTCTTTGCCGATGGCGCACTGTAAATATAAATATTTGAATAAATATCGCGAATTTCATGTTGCTAAAAGATTTATACTATTTATTCGTAAATAACTGTTGGATATGTTTAAGTTGAAACCACTGCATTAGGTCTTTTTTCTTGTTTAAAATTATTTGTATTGGTAAATTGAATGAAAGTTCTAACATGTAATTTGTTCTTCTCTTATAAATAGTTTACGGAGGATAAAGCGTGGGTAACTCACGACTGTCGCGATCATGACACTATACATACCTATGTATAGCACGTATACTAAGCTAACTAAAATAGCAAGTCAGAGAAATGGAAACTTAGGAAAATCTAAAGGAAGATAAAACGTTCGAGCCTTGCCAGGAATATAAGATGCTAAGTAATCTTCCTAAGTAATCTCCTCCAGCTTTTTCTAGTTTGATCAATAATTATTAGTACATGTTAGGAAAATAAATAGAATTTTTGTTCTCAAGCGAGGTATAATTTAAATTTTGTATGTACACAAAAATGTTAAATATCTGTAATAAACATGGTATAATCAATTTTTTTACATAAAATTATATTGTATAGGCTATTGTTATTTAAACATTTTAAATTGGATGAAGGAAAAAAATGACGCAAATAAAACGTAGGACATTTTAATTAAAGAGACTAATATAGAGATTTATCTACTTAACTGTGATTAAATCATCTCCACTTAACGCTCTACCTCTTCTATTAATTATGCTTCGTTAAACTATGATTACAGAGGATGGGTTTTTTGATAAAATGACATTCTGACAAATATATATAGATCGATATATATATAGATATAGATAGACAAATATATAGATTCTTACAACAGTAGTTATGAATGAACAGTAGTTATTGTATCAATTCCGTTCTTCAGAAGCTTCATTTGTGAAAAGACAATTCGCCAGAATATGGATTCACTGTAGTTATAGCTGTAGGATTTCAATCTAGTTGACAGACTTGCTTTACGTAGAGAATATCTGTCTCTTGTTCTACCTTATCGCGATTCTCTCCTCATCTTATACGCTTTGTCGAGCAAAGTAATATTGGCATATATCTCGGCTCTGGTTACAATCATTAGTTTCCGCCTAAACGGTTAGAATCACATAGCTCGCGCTCTACTCTCGTTTATTCAACATTCAGGCCATATGGTCGCATGCGACGAGTTTTATGTTAATTCCGACCGATTACAATACCTTTCTTTCGTTTACAAGGAACGACGAGACTGGCAGTTGCGTGATTTCCAATGCAAAAGCCGCGATATCTGCACGATAACCTAACCTCAACCGATTTTGTTGTACTATTCTTATGTGGACTTCGTTTGTACCACAACTTCGTCGTAACAAAAATAGAATACGTAGAACACGGCATTCCGTTATGCGATATTGTCGATTCCTAACATCCGAAAAATCAGAGATAATTTTTTCCCTACAGTTGTACATTTGTGTGAAAAATTACGAACGTAAAGTTGTTTGGTGCATGCACAGTCCTCCCCTCCCCTGCATTTGCGTGGACATGCTAGAAAGATTCACTTTTCCACGGTGAAACTGTATGAAATGTATTATAATTTCATTTTTACAAAGGTCGAACATCCTACTATGCATAAATTTAATATTAATATAAGCAGGTTTCGTGTTAAGTATTACATCTGACGTATAAGCACACGTGTGTACGAGCCTTGGTTTTAAATGTCTTATAGTAGACACCGAAAAGATTATTCAGTTGGATATCTGACTCAACATCAATATTTTACTAGGAGATAACATGTTAAGAACACGTTGGTGGATGGCATGGGAGATGATGAATGAAGACATACTTCTGTGAGATACATAAAATAGTAGTCAGAACGTATTTTGGCGCTTGGGGACAGCAACAGCTGGTGATACTGTCATACACCTCCATTTATAAACTTTCGAAAATCGATGTGACCTTCAAACTTTAGTGTATTCTGTTTCACAGCACAAAATGTTTCCGAAACGTACGTTTATTGTTACAATGAACTTGACTAATGGCTCTGAAATACTATCCTTGAAAAAACAATGGGGGAATTGGAGCAAAAAAAAGAAGGAAATAAACAAAGACCTTGTTGGTTCGTAAAAATAAAATATGCTACAGGAAAAACTTTTTCCAACGGATTGAGATGCGACGAGCTTTAAAAGCTATGACGCGAATCGAGCGTTTGTCTACAAGAGCGCATTTTCGGTGGATATATAGATATACATGTATATGTGACGAAATATACTAAAGCAATATTGACCCTTTGTCGCTGAAAGTATCAAACTACAAAACTTCCTTTCAAATTTTCAGAATAAGGAAATCAGGATCATGATAAATAATTGGAACATAATTAAAAATAATATATCTTCTCTATAAGATAATGAATACATTGGTTCATTTAATTTTTATGGATATTCAAACGCTTCTGTGAAATAAAACGTCAAGATTATAGAGTATAAAATTCATAGCTATGAAATAACTAAAACTCTGATGTATTATTAAAAATATACGTTAGGTTGTATGTAGTGATACATACAAAGATTACATGTACAAACCCATAATTAACACAATGCTACCGCAACCATTCTGCAATCTACCTTGCCCAAAACACTCTTCCAGTCACCTCCAAACTCTTCAATTCTCTCCACCTAATCACCCACAAACCATTCACAAACATGCAATTCGACGATTGATCTGTACAATTGATCGATTTCTTTTTACTACAGCCATGCAGAAAATTTCGCCTTGGAAAAGAATGTTGTGATTTCGAATGTCTGGATCACCTGAAGAACGTTACCGGAAGTGGTAAAATTTATGTCCTTGATTATGATGAATCCTCCAGCTCCTCGACTCAGCGACAAACGCTACTCTGGGTGATGAGCGTAATGGTGCTATTGCGGCTTGTTTAATTTTTCAACAAGGATCCAGATGGCGCCGTTGACGGAATTCTTTCGCTATAAACGTCAACGATCAACATCAGCCATCAGGCAATTTCATATTTGTGACTTATTTCTTCTGTGTTATTTCTTCTAATTTTATTGTTAGTTCTTCAATTTGTATTCCAAAAGATTGAACTCTTTTTACGTGCGTGTGTGTTTTTCTTTTTTTTGTAACTCGTCGAGTTGCAATTCTAATTTTTGCACTTCCTCCTTCATGTCCTCTATGTGTTTCTCGAACTCTTGTGTCGTCCTGTCTTTGTCGGAACATTCTACTTGAAGATCAGCGAGTTGATGCTCGGGATCGTAATTCAATTTTTGGTCGTTAGCAGTAATAAGCTCACGTAACTTCACTTTTGAACTTGATCTTGTTTGGTCTTGATTGTGTTTTCGTGGTGCTTGTGGTGTTCTAAAAGTAATCGTCACGTTACTTGCATTTTTAGTGCACATTGATACACTGCACTCTGCAGTTCTCCTATTTTCAAACTTGCTTCATTTAAGGTAACTTTATGAATTTCCGATTGATGCTTTAACATTTGATGTAAGCCTTCTATTGCTGTTTCACGTTCTTTCAACTGTTCATTAAATTCGTTGTTTAGCATATCCACTCGAGAAATTCCGAGTTCTTGAGCATCGTTTCTTCTTTTAGAAATTTGGCCTATTTTCTCTCGCCTGCTGCTACATGTTGCTGTCATTTTATCAACTTCTTTCTTCTTTTTTTTTCTTTTTTTTTTTTCTTGAACTTAAAATCTTGATTTAAGGTTTGTGTTTCACTATATGATTTATTATTATTAACTAGTTCAACATTATTTTCAGTAGATTTTTTTTTCGCGTGATTTTTATACTTATTTAAATAGTTTTACACGAACAAATGCATCGTACGTCAGATATACCATTTTTAATAAATTGTCGCCTTTACAACTCGAGTTACCTCTGAACGAGTCGCATGATTGATCAATAAGCCATGAGTAATTATGCAAATTCAGTTTTTTTTTCATCTATCTATCTGAATATTATAACAAAGACTTTACATTGAATATTTTATTAAAATTGTAAGTTTTTCATAAACGCTTCAAAATCCACAGTCTATTGATCAACTCCTCTATCCTTTCTCTTTCTCCTCACTAAAATAGATAAATTCCTAATGTAGTTTGTGGATAATATTTCTTTTTTTTTTTTTTCTAAAGCAAATCACATTTATCATCTGATATATTTTTTTAAATAATTTCTGTCTGTACATTTTCTTCTTTTCCCTTACTCCTCTTTCTCTTTCTAATGAATTCTTTTTATTCCGTAAAATAGTTTTTGTATATTCAATTTTGTTAAGTGCAATCCTTATTTCTGATAACTTACTTTTATTAGATAATTCTTGTGAATCTTCTACTACATCTTCCATATCATTTTGAGTGCGGCTTCTACCTTCAGTAAATTTAATATCTTGAACCGTATCATTAATTTCAATAGCTCTTTCGGTATCAAGTAAATCGCACTTATTATTTAATATACCTTTTGAATTGACTTCTGTCTCTGTAGTTTCTTCTTCTGTATCTTCTTCGAGTTTTCTTCGTTCTTCTAATCCACCTTTCTCATTTTCTAGGATCTTCCTTGTTGTTACGCCGCCTAAAACATCTGCACGCCAGCCCGCGCCAGCTCGCACCACCGGACAACAACCAGCCTGCGTAACGTCACTTCGACCCTCAATAAACCTAAGGACCCACCATAACTTTCACTTCCCTGTAGTGTTTCGCCATGTGTCTTCAATCCGTTTGTCTTGAAGAATTTCTAAAGCTTAAAAATATTCTCGAAACACAGTCGGTTTTTAGAGAGGTCCTTGGGTTTATTAGACGTACTTAAAACACGGAGAAAACGGGTATGCACCCATTAGGAAAATCCGAATAGCCCTCTAATAAAACAAGCTATGTTTTCCTCACGCACACAGTCATCTATCCACCACGATGGTAGGAGACTTCCTACTCATCCCTTCGAGCAGTAGTGCAGGTCATGACCAATCGACACCGCGGTTCGTTACCCTCACTTTTCCTAACGA